>NC_056725.1:14422897-14588172 GCF_019279795.1 Protopterus annectens | reverse complement strand
TTTTTTTTTTTTTTCTACTGCAAGGTTTACGTCCCACAGAAAAAAAAAAGTTCCCCTCAATGAGGGTCTGAAATGAAAACGGATTTAGTTTTTTTTGTTTTTTTAATAAAGTTCAGGTCTGACAAAAAATAAGCCCCCACCGAATGGGCTCTCAGGACAAAAGTGCTTCTTAGAAATGCTTTACAAAGTTTCAGAAAAGCAAAAGAAGTAGTTTAGACCTTGTTAGACATGTCTTTAAAGTGAATCTTTAAGGCTGACAGCTTAAGCCATTACCCAACGTATCTGCCAGAAAATGAACTATAAGTACTAGTGCCGAAGAAACGTCAAGCCCCACACAGAACTCTTTCTAACCAACACAGAAGAGGATGAGTAAGTGGTCAATCTTTCTAACTTGCCCAACTTATCCTTTGTGGTACCTCCTGTAGGTCCAAAGTTATAGTTTCACTTTTTTCTTCCCTTATTAGGTCAATCATTGAATTCATTTCCCCTTTTGGCATGTACACCTTGCTAAGCAAGTAACTTGAGAGAACTCAGCATTCTCTCACAAAAAAATAATCACAGGTTTCCGTACTTTTAGTTACTTAAACTAAAAGCTATGTTCCTCAGTCATATAAACTGAGAGGTAATCTCTGCTGATCCTTCAGTGAGATGAATACCCAGCATTCTCTGATCTTCTTCATCTAAACAGAACCAGTTGTAAAATGAACTCCCAATCTAGGAACTTAAGCTTGTACTAACCATCAACACCACCAGATGGTACTACAGGAACCTAACCTCACCTATTCTCCATTTGTGCAACAGACTGTGTTTACAAGAGTACTGCACTAGCAACCTTTAAAATCAGTCCGGATAACAAGGTGGTTGATCTCAAATTTCTACCTGGGTTATGTGAGGTAAATCTGCTTAGCAAAAGATGTGGCTAATCTCCCCAAGTACTGGATGAGAGAGCTGAGTTTGTTGATGTTATCCTTGGCCATAAGCTTTGTGAGAACATATACAACCTATGAATTTTTACAGACCTTCCTATTAGTGGTCGTCTGTCTGCTGTGTGTATTTAGTCCATTCTGAATGGATATACTGGGTAGCTGGCCATTACTGGAACCGGTAAAACCATGATGTCAGTTTGAGAAAGTGATAATCAGGGTGAGGCTTGGTGGATGAGTGACAAAGTAAAGTAAAAGTCTTCACCATTAAACATCACAGAAGAGGAAACCACACGTGTCAGGTCCAGAATTGAACTATGAGAATGATGCTGGCTCTGCTTTGCTTAACTTTCTGCAGAAATCTCAAGATCAGTGGGAAGAGAGGAAAAGAGTATTTTAGCCCCAGTGGCTGATGACAGACTACAGCATCCCTGGGAGTCTGTTTATGGGGCGAGATTAGGTAAAGGTGGCGGCTGAATTTGGTGCTGGTCAAGAATGCAAGCAGATTACATTAAAGATGTCCCTAAAGCAAATGTTCACCTTCATCTTAAAGAAGGGCCACTCATGGGACAAAGCATTAGCTGTGCTTCTCTTCAAAAGAGCTGACCCTATCCAAGAATAGGTTCCACTACCAGAAAGCAATGAGAAGACTGATACAGAGAGAAAAATCACATCATAAAATGCAACATTGTGACCACCATGGCAAACTAACTCTGACTAGTCCATTCAGCAACTGGTTTATCATCTGGTGTGTTTCATCAGAAGTAGCTCTATGGAACTCTTCCATGTGGGGCACGAATCAGGTGAACACTAAACGAACAATATACTTGCACACACTTCTTCAGTCAATCCACCTCTCTGGACCAGAGGTGGGTGGCCTAATGGTTAAGGTGTTTGCCTTACAAACACAAGGTGCAGGGTTTGAGTCTCACAAGGGATAATTGGCTAGGCTTAAAATGGCTCTCAAGGGCAGTTAGCTTAGTACTAATCTATGAACCTAATAGGTTTTAGGATGCAGATGCCCTTCTAAGAGCAACTGCAAAAACCAGAGTACCTATTCTGGGAGATTTTAACTCGTCTATTGAATTACTCAAGACATGTAAACATACATTTATAAAACAGTATTAATATGTTCCAAACACTATACATCACATTTTTGGTATAACTATCAATCCAACATTACATAAAATTGCTCAATTCCAGTCTTCCCTTAAATCTCATTCCTCCTCCAAAATACTATTCTGCATGTACTGTTCCCACAATTTCCATTTTTTCCATGTAACTTGCTCCTACCCTTTTCCTAAAGACCCTACTTCCAGTTCATTTATCCCTGTTAACGATATTCAATATTTGAAATCAAAGTCTAAACCAAAACTGCTTTTTTGACAGACACTAGAATTGACCTTAGCAATGAATTACTGTGACTAAGCAATTATCCCAGCTCAGAAAAAAATATTTTCTTAGTTACACACTCACTTGTTCACCCAATATTTCTGACAAGAGTACTGTGTAGGGACTTTCTGAAGTCTGTCAACTCATTACACTCCTAAAACAGATGTTCCCAGTTAGCTCTTTCTTCTCCATCACACTACTAACATTTGCCATCTACCGGAGGAAAATTTCTTTGCAGTCTGCTTGGGTTATAAAAATACTCATGCAAATACTTACAAATAAAAATCCGACATATTCCAGACTTTGCTGTATATTTGGGAGCCATACAGATGTATTTCTATTGTTTCCTTGTGAATTGCTTATCCAGTTTCTCTTCCCAATGTTTTCTAACCTCCTTATGAATGATTCCTACAGTTACCGTGCAATATTTATATGCCCTACTAATTATCCCCTTTTTACCAACAGCTTCTGTTCTAGATTCAATTGAAAACTCTACCGGAGCTGATCTTCATTCAGGATTCCCCTATCCCTTTATCTTTGCCTATACTCTGATCAATCCTCAATAGGGAAAGGCAGTCTCTAGCCTGCAGTCCAAAGGTCTTCTTGGCCCCTTCCCATTCTACTACCTCTCCCTCTATAAATTTTCTCCCAGTACCATTGTTCTGTTGCCAGTTTTCTCCAGTAATTCCAGTCTCCTGTTGCCTATTCTGTGTACCCCTAATTGCAATCATCCCTATTGGCCAACTCTTTCTCCATTCTCATGTTGGCTTAGTTCTTAGAATACTTTCTGCTACTTCATGAATTCAATATTCTGTATGGATGTGGACCACCTTAAAAGATCAGCATCCAAAATCTCACTCTCTTCGTATTTCTTGAATTCCTCCCCATTTCATCATCCTATTTCACTTTAAATTATAGCTTTCTGCTTGTACAGATGAGCCTTAACTGCATAGCTCTAAAGTATCCATCCAAATCAGTAGTCCTAAACCACCTTTTTCAGTTGGAAAATCAATTCATCCCATTTGACCCTTGCTCTCTTCACCTCACAGATAAATTTCTTCAACTCCACAGCTTCTCCTTCGGTTGATAAAAAATATGCCGGACATGTATATAAAAACATTTTCACTGCTTTTTGTACTATTTTTTGTTTAGTCTCTTCCCACACATCCTTAGTTGCCACAACACAATCTTTTTAATACAAACTCCTAAATACTTGTGTCCCCAAAAAATATGGATATTGCTAGATCAATTAAACTGTGGGTACATAGCTTACATCTATATCCTTTATTTCATCTTCATTAATTTTATATCCCAAAAAGACTTGAAACTATCCGAAAATGCTCTACAACACTGACATGTCCTGTTCTGGCTTTATCAGGTACAAAATAATATAGTATGCAAATAAAGCCAAATTTTCTGGATTACCACACTAATTATATCCTTGAATTTCGGAGTCCTTTGTTTTCTTTGCCAGTGATTCTAAATATAAAGCAAATAACAAAGAGTTAAGAGGACACACCTGCCTGGTTCCACTGTTCACACCTCTTACAGGTTCCTCTGTTCACACAAAACATATCAGAGAGAAACCCTCCCACGTTAATTTTTGCTTCAATCTCTCATATGTGCCTCTAATTAACCTTAGTACTTTATCAGGGAATGCAAATCCTTCCATTGTTCTACTTACTCATAAAACCCCAGCTTACTCTATCAAATGCTTTCTCTGCATCAAGACCTACCAACAGTAACAGTATTTTCTTACACACACTGCTTCCCTCTGGGTCAGCAATATTCTATTAATGTTGTCAAATGTTTGTCTGCCCTCCAAAAAAAAACACACTGATCCACACCTTTACCATTTGTCTAGCTACTACAGACAAACACTTAATAACCATGGTTTAAAACTGAAATGGGCCTACGTGCAGCTGGGTCTGATGGGTCTTTACCATCTTTAGGTATTATAGCCAGTACAGCTTTCTTCCAGTATGTTGGTATTTCTCATTTAAAATACTGAGAAAAATCTCTCCTAGCTTCTAAACTTCCACAGGAATATCATCTATTACTGTACATTTTCCTGGAGACTGATTCAACATCACCATTTTACCTCATCTCCTACTATCTTAACAGTTAATTGTTGAGCCTCAACTGACTCTAACCTTGGCATACAATCCATATATTTCCATTTATGGTCTTTCTTGATTTGCACATTTCTCTGTTTTATAGAAATTTTCATAACATTTCCAAAATATCTGTATGCCACTACAGGATCTCTATTTATTATTCCTGTTATAAGCTCCCTAAGTTTGTCAACAAACCTTTCTAATGTCTGTTTTCGAAGTTGTTGTGCAAAATGTTTGTGCATTCTGAAGTTAGTATCAGAAGAATGAAAAGCAGAGTCCCCTTCTGTCTGATGGCTCACTTTTTTGTTGGATAAACTTTTGAAATTCATCATTAGCTTGTTCTACATCAAGACATAAACTTGACCCTCCAGGAAAAAATATGCAGAAGACCGCTGGACACAGCAACTTAAATCCCAACATTCACTGATTGCTGGGATAAATGTTCCTCTCTTCTGCCTGACATACAGTGAGTTACCGTTTTCCACAAACACTGTGCCTCCAATTTTTTTAATATTTTGCCCTTCTGCCACAGTTATGTCAGGATCAACGTTTTCTACTGGTATGACTGCATCATTAATACAGGCCTTGGTTGCTTTCTCATGGCCAGGTTTGGAGCATACTTAAAGCTTGCTCTTTCAATTAACAAATCTTGCATGCTCTGTCCTAGAACACTAATCATTTTTTGAAACAGCTCTTCTTGGGCATTCTCATACACAGCCAGTCTTTTCTTCACTTTGACCTCTGTTTTTTTGCAGTTTTGTCAGTAATATCAATAGCAGTTTAAAGCTTCTTCCATTTTTCTGGCCTTTTGTTATGAGCAGATATAGTCCTTCGATGTTTCATTTATTTTAAATCAGCACTGAACCCACTTAATTTAGGTTTTCCTCGAGACTACTGGGAGGCATCTCTTGTACCAAAGATGGAGCTTCAACTGCTTTTTACTTAACACCTGTGGGATTCTTTCCAGTCATGGTTTTCTCTTCATTTTTTCTGCTGATTTTCTTTCAGGCATTCCAAGTTTCTACTTTGCTGGCATTCAGGCAGTGCCCTTATTAGCTAGTAACTGAATTCACTATAACTCGCAGAGTTACTGGCTCTTATCGCTCAGTTTCTTTTTTCATACAAACAGCTGAAAATTAAGCTAGTGAGCAGCCATCTTGGATTATTCATCTACTCTGGGATTTTGACCAGAAATTCTATTATCTAGTAGGACCAGGTTATAGTATGCTGTTTTTGGTGACTGGAGCTACCATAACTTGGTTCTCCCTGGTAGCACCTTTGGCAGCACTTAAAGTGCCTGCCAGAAAAAGGACTAACCAAGAAGACTGCTGAGTAAACCTAAAAACATTCAATACTATCCTCTACGGAAAGATAAGGGAGTCAGTGGGCCAGCCATCTAGAACTTACTGAAACTTAAAATTATCAGAAACTAATGCAAAGAAATCAGTGTCCTCCTCGCCATTCAGGTTAGCAGTGACAGAATTCAAGGTAGAGTGTAAGTGTGTCCTTCTCATATGCAGCAACTTTGGAACTCTTCAGAAAGTTGAGTATGAAGATCAAGTAGACCCCTCTCTTTTAGGCTGAAAATGCCCAAGAGAAAAAGAAGTGTAAGCATATCAGAGTCTAGCTGCACTGTACGATAGCCTGGGAGTTTCAGACTCAACACCAGGTTTTTTTTTTTATACTGGTATAAAAACAGAATACTACCCCGGACGGTAATAAAAGAAAAAGGTCTCTTTTAACACTAAGAATTTAACAAAGCGGAATATCAGAGTTCCGCGTTTTTATTTGATTGGCCCAGGCCAATCAGCCAATATAACACAGAGCTACTTCTGTTTAATGCGAAACATTGCAGTCCCGCATTGCAGAGAAGTAGCTCTGTTTTGCAATGTTTTGATTGGCCCGTATACGGGCCAATCAAAAATAGCCAAACACGGAGCTACTTATGTTTAATACGGAACTGTGATGTTCCGCATTAAACAGAAGTAGCTCTGTTTTGCGATGTTTTGATTGGCCCGTATACCGATATACGAGCCAATCAATAATCGCTAAACACAGATCTACTTCTGTTTAATGCGGAACATCGCAGTTCCGCATTAAACAGAAGTAACTCTGTTTTGCAATGCTTTGGTTGGCCCGTATATCGGCATACGGGCCAATCAAAAATCGCTAAACATGGAGCTTCGTTTAATGCGGAACGTCTGCATTAAACACAAGAAGCTCCATGTTTAGCGATTTTTGATTGGCCCATATGACGGTATACGGGCCAATCAAAAAAAAAAAAAACAACCAAAAAAAACAAAGCAGATGCTGCCCGGGAATTAAACCGGCAGGGCGGGACTCGGGATCAGGCTGCTGATCTCTGGACAGTCCCGCCCAAATAGGGACGTCTGGCAACCATGACTCCACAGCAGTGGTATCCTCTGTGACCTGCATCTGCCACTCCAAACTGTTTTGTTGAAGATGCATATAAGGTTTACATTCCTAGACAGAGTATTTCTGATGCCATCACACTTTATGTGCAGTAGGCCCTTGTATGCCAGACACGCATCACCACTTAGCATTCTGTAGTATACAGAGTACACTGACAGGTTTTTGAGTCATACATGCAGGACACATTGTTTAGGGCATGTTTCCTTTTAGTAAGGTATCTCTGTGTCTGTTCCAATTGTTGTATGCTTCTGGACAGATGCATACAAAAGGGGGCATTATACTCAAGGACTGGCCTAATGAGGAATGAATAAACAGGGACAAGGACATCTCCATATTTAGACAATCCTTTTTTTATAAGCTGCAAGATATAGAAGAGTTTTCTTAGTGTAGTGGACACATGTTGGTCAAAGGTTGGTCAGTATTCACATAAGTTTACAAATCCCGAACAAATGGGTCAACTCTTTGGGTTATACTGTCAATATGGTAGTACTCTGGGGTAGATTACTTCCCAAAGGATACAATAATGTATTTTGATTCTAGCACCAGTTATTTATTTCGGACAGACCTTCATTGAAAGACTCAACTAGTGAAATAATGCAAAGGACTTCAAGGTGTTGGACACGGAAGGTCAAAGACGAAGAAAGACAGCTAGGATCAACAGAATCTGCAGAAACAGAAGATACCGGACAAGAAATTTTTATTTATTTACTTACAGAAGTGGACTGTGATCCTAGCCCATATAAATGATATACTGTATCTGTCTGTGATAGGACGGAATCTTCTAAGAAGCAAACTTCAACTCTTGCTCTGTTCTTAACTGGGCGGGTGGCTACTCAAATGCAACAATTTACGGGGAAAAGAATAAAATGACAACACAATATTTTACAGCCATTAACTAAAGGCAGTTGTGCATTTTACGATTTCTTTTCAAGTAACAAATGGCAATGATAGTGCAAAGAAAAAAAAAATATTAAGTAAAAGGAAATTAAAGCACTCTAACCAGACACTAAATCCAAACTAACAGACAAGTGTATTAATGAAAAAAACATAACCATCACAGGAAAGGGTCTATGCTCAAAACAAAACCATTTCTGACAAAAAAAAAAAAAAAACACTCAAAAGCTGGGGTGGGGGGGGACATTACACTTTCTGCTTGTGATACATTACAAGAATGCATGTAATGAAAAAATTCAGTAAGTAAGTCAAAACACATTTAGAAGGCTGACAATATGAAAAAGATAGTCTTGGGTTGATTTTAGAAATTTGGCTGAGCTCTCTGCATGACAATGAAGAGCTGGAGAGTAAGACCTATGATGTGCATAATGGGATAAAAGTAAAGTGCATACCCCAAATTTGGATTTGTTGACTTTTCCTCAACATTGTCCCACAAGTTACCATGGTTCGCCATATGCTCATTGTATCATAAAGTTGTCTAGCATTTGGGCAATTAATTTGCTTCCATGACTCTGCTTCAAATGTTTTTGTTCAGTTGTGAGTGAACAGCAAGTGTTGTCCAATGAGACAACACTGCTTGGTAAATAAGCTTTGTAGAGGGAAGGAGAACTGAAACGAATAACAGAAGCATTACTAGTGACAAATAAGTCAGTCCTACCGCCATAATACTAGGGCACAAAACATTCTGTGACTTTCGTCTGTGTGTAATATTAGTAAAGCATCCAAAAGGAAATTTGTTCAGGAAATATTGGAATTACAGCTCATGTACAGCTGTATTTTCTAGCAGTTGATGCCTTCTAATAATAAAAAGTTGAGTTTGGAAAACCAACTAGCAAGTTTTCTGAGGAGGGAGAAATGCATACCTAAAAAAAAAAGGAGGGATACAGAATTTGGTTATGTGAAAATGATGCATGTTCATCAAGTTTAAATTTTATGATAATCTGTTTGGGATCAGTGTCTAACAAAGAGTTGCACAGCATTATCACAGCTGCAGCCCACCTCATTAGTAAGGGTATCTCATCCAGGGACAAGGTGGTCATAACATCCCTGTATTCTTCCCTTGTAAGACCCATTATGGAGAACAATGCCCCTTTCAGCATGTACTTCACAAAGCATAAGCAGCAGCTGGAGAGACCACAGAGGTTCTTCACCTGGAGAATCCAGGGCCTCTAACATCTATTCTATACAGATAAGCTAAAAGCCCGTCCCTCTACTCAGTTTCACACAGACTCCTCAGAGATGACTTCGGTCTGGTATACAAAACAATCTCAGACCCTGCCTTGATGGGACTGCTGTATAACCGCAAGTCAAGCACCACTCAAGTAACCCACACGCGCTACCTCAGCATGGTCTGTGACATCAATAGGACTTGTTGACGGGACAGATCTGTGTCCCAGAGACACCCCCTTTTGTGGAATAGACTCCCTCTCCACATCAAGCAGAGTACCTCATTAACCCTTTTTAAGTGCAGCCTGGATAACTGGATAGAGAACAGAAAATACACCTCTGGGATTCCACCTGTGTCCCTGCTGGACAGGGACATAGGGCGATGACTTGTTGGAACACAGGCTAAATTCTTTGCTAGGCTTGTAAGGGCCTCGGGGCCAATAGCCTAGTAACTTCTTATGATCAAAAAGTATTCTACAGAAGTAGTAATAAAAGCCACTATCTACTACACTGTCATAGGATCATAAGAAGTTACTAGACTAATGGCCCTGGGGCCTTTCCAAGCATAGCCAAGAGTTTACCCCCAAAAAGGAAACTACAGTCAGCACCGATCGCCCCCGTCAATGAGGGACACAGGTGGGACTAACTTGTGGTTTCCCATCCACTTATCAAGGCTGCAACTGAAGAGGGTCAGCAAGGAACTCTGACATGTACGGGAAGTCTATTCCAGAGAAGGGGCAGCCTCTGTGAGACAAACCTGTCTCTTGACAAGGTTTTGTTGATGTCACATATTAGATTTAGGTGCATCGAGCAGGTGATGTGCAAGGAATTAGACTTACAGATATGGAGCATCTCAAGTAGAACAGGGTCCTATACTGCCTTGTAGGAGAGAGACAGATCATCTCTATGCAATCTCTTTGATACAGAGTACAGTGATAGTAATTTAAGCCTGTCCACATAGGACACGTGTTGGAGGCCATGGATTCTCTTTGTGAGGTATTTCTGTGGCCTTTCCAGTAGTTGCAGGTGTTTGGAGAGGTACATACCAAATAGGGTGTTGTACTCAATTATTGGCCTAATGAGAGAGTAGAGAGAGATAATCTCCTTTTTTCTGTCTGCAATCCCATTACTTATGAAATGAACCAAGTAAAAGGCTTTTCATACCACTGCCGCTAAATGATGGTCAAATGTGAAACTGTTGTCAACTTGCATACCCAGGTCTCTCACCAAAGGTTGTGTGCTTAGGGAGTTGCCGCTGATGTGGTAAACAGTAGGGGCCGTGTTTCTGACAAATGGTATAATACATTTTTCTGTGTTTAACTTAAGGCCATGACTTTGGCACTACTTATTTGTTGCTGTGAGACCCTCTTGTAGTATGTTATCATCATTTGGGGAGTCAATGACTGCACCCAACAGTCGTCCACAAACTTGGTCAGCCACAGGCCTTTTGTCTTTGCCTGGACCTCTGAGAAGTAAATGTCAAACAGTAGAGGTCCCAGGACAGATCCCTGGGGAACACCACTTGTGACATTTCTGCTGTCTGAGGTGGAGGCACCTATTTTGACCTTGTGCATCCTATAGGTGAGCCAGCTGACCACCCACCTGATGAGAGAGGGATTTACGCCAAGTTGTGTTAGCTTTTCAATGATGCCTGAGTGGGGGATTGTGTCAAAGGCTTTGGCCAAGTCAAGGTAAGCTGTATGTACTGACTTTCCCTCATCCGGGGGCCTTGGTGACAGTCTCGAAAGAGTCAACCAGGTTCAACAGGCCAGATCTGCCCTTGAAGAATCTGAACTGGGTGGGGTCAAGTGCTTGGAGATTGCCTATATCCTAGTTTATGAGGTTCACAATAATACACTCCATGGCCTTACAGATCAGACTTGTCAAGCTAATGGGGTGATAAGTTTCCAAGGTCAGTAGTGGCACCACCTTTGTGCAAGGGGATGACAATGGCAGTTCTCCACTCTGCTGGAATGAAGCCTGTACTTAAGCTATGGTTGAATAGGGTGTTCAATGGTGAGGCTAGTTCTTGCTGGAGATGGTGCAGAATACAGCCTGGGATACTATCAGGTCCCATGGAAGCGGTGTTCTTTGCCTTAGATATGGCCTTTAACACTTGTTCTAGGGAGATGTGAGGTGCAGGCCAAGTATCGAGAATGTCAAATGGACATGGGGGATTGGGATGAGTTTGCGCTGAACCTATCTGCTCAGGTTGGCTAAGTCAACAGGATCAGTTTAAGTAGTACCATTAAGAACTAATTCGGAACAAACCCGGGCTTTGCCATGGAGGTTCCTAATGTAACCGAAAAAGGCCTTGCAGTTACCCTTTGTTTTGGAGGCTAGTTTCGATTCATAATTGGCTTTGGAGGTTTTCAATAGTGATCTAATTTGCTTGTTGAGGCTAAGGAGTGAGTTTTTCCAGTTGGGAATTTGTGCATTTTTACCCTTGGACAACAATTTCTTCTTTGTTGTAAAGCCTGTTGACAGAGGAAGTCCACCAGATAGGTTTGTGTTTCCTTGAGGAGCAGGTTTTAGTTCTGTTGGGTATGGCTGAGTCCATGCAATTGTACAGGTGCTTGTATACTGCACTGGCATACTGTTCAGCATAGCTGTCTGCATCCTCTGAGGATGACAGTTATCTCAAAGGAATGTCATTTTTTTTGTAAAGAAGATGAGGAGCGGATGAGGTTTTACTTCTGACAAACACACATCATCTTAAAACCTGTAATGAGACTAACATAGTACTGAAGTTGTGTGTAGTTTGTGTGGTTCTACTCAAAGGGACAGGATTAAGTTTTGTCAATAGTAGAATTAAAAGTGCAACTGTGGATGGAAAATAGTTTGTAGTAAGCAAATGTATGAACATAAGACAGAGTATAATGCAGTAAAAGATGAGAAGTTTGAACATGTTTTAACACCTTTACTGAATTATCATTTGTGACAAACGTAACATTTATATAAAAATAATCAAATCATATAAGCAAGCTCACATTTACAAACATTATACATCATATTTACTGTTATATATCCTATACCTTAGGCAACTTTACATAAATTCCTGCCTTCTCTTAAACCTCATTCCTCCTCCCAAACATTTTCTGCATGTATTTCCACAATTTCCATTTTTTCTATGTAATTTACACCTACCTTTTTCTAAAGAACCCACCTCTTGTTCTTCTCTCTCTCTTACAATATTCAGTACTTCGGCATAACTGGTTTTGATTTTGATATCCATTTTTGGCAGCCACCAGAATTAAACTTAATAAGGCCTTGCTATTGTCTAGGCAATTCAGATCTTTTTTTGAGCTGGGATACATTAAGGTTCATAGGTGTTTACTGAACTCTTACCCACACTGAGATGCAATATGCCCAGACTGAGAAAGAGTTTTTGGCAATTGTGTTTGCATTTTCAAAGTTCCATGATTATGTTTACGGTAGACCTATCCAGATTGAAACAGACCACCAACTACTAATCACAATCCTGAGAAAACCAATGCATTCAGCTCCAGCCTGACTGCAACACATGATGATGAGACTGCAAAAGTATAATTTCAATATTGTCTACAAGAAAGACAAACTTCTTTATCTTGCTGATAAGTTATCCAGATCACCCAGAAATACCACTGAATAGATTGATAATCAAGGTTCTCATTTTGAATGAGGATTCTGAAGTCATGGAAGTGAGAAATTTTTCTTCCACACATCGAGGAGTCGAGAGATCACAAAGCCACAGATCCAGTTTTACAGAGGCTCAACCACTTTTTCAATCATGAATGGCCATCAAAGCAATCTAGTTTACCTAAAGTACAAACTTATTTTCAATACAGAGATGAGATTTTATCTGACAAAGGTATCATAATGAAAGGTCCAAAAGGGATTGCTCCAAAGTCCTTGCAACCTGAGTTCATTACTTTTCTGCATCTTAGTCACCCAGGCACCGAATCTACCAAAAGAAGGGTGACAGGACTTGTATTTTGGCCTTCTATGTCACAAGACATGGAGAGAGCACTTTCTTGTTCAGTATGTAATAGTACAAAGCCTCATCAACAGAAAGAACCACTTCAACTTAACCACATTCCGGAACTACCTTGGTCAACAGTAGCCACTGATATCTTCGAGTGGAATGGTCAACATTATTTGGTGTTACTAGACTCTTATTCCAATTGGTTTGGGATTGACATACTTCCCAACCTAGCATCCAGTACTGTCAATACTAAGATGAAGCATAATTTTGCAGTACATGGTAGACCACACAAAGTTATATCGGACAATGGTACGCAGTTCACAAGCCAACAGTTTAAAAGATTTGCTGAAGAATAGGACTTTATTCATGTCACAAGTAGTCCAGAGTACCCGCAGTCAAACGGTTTGGCAAAACGCACAGTTCAAAGTACAAAACAATTACTAAAGAAGTCAAAATGAGAACACAGTGATGTTTTCCTGAATCTCTTGAATCTTGGAAATGTTCCTCGTGATAAACATCTTGGTTCACCTGCTCAGAGACTTCTGTTGAGACAAACCAGAGCCACATTACTAATCAGTAGTCAATTGTTGGTTCCATGTGTCAAGAGCAACAGATCAGTGAAAGCCAATCTGTTAAAGAAGCACTTAACGCAAAAGTCCTACTGCAATAAAACCAGCAAACTGCTTAATCCATTAAGAGAGGGAGAAGTGGTAAGGATGCAGACATCCAAAGGTTATGATCGGATTGGTGTCATGAAGCATATTTGTCCAGAGCCAAGATCATACATTGTGGAACCAGGAGGAGCAATTTTTAGGCAGAATAGGAAGCATTTACTACTGGTCCCAGAGCCTATATCACCGCAAACAGCCTGTGAGAAAGTCTCTTTACCTCAGAATGAGTTGCCCGGTGTTCCAATTCCAGAGGAAGTTCCAGAGGACATTCCTATTCCTGTGACAAATCCAGAAGTTCCTGATACGAGTTGTGCACCACAGACTGTCCCTGTTGCTAAATTTGGTCCTAAATGTTATATTACGAGATATGGTCAAATCACTAAACCCAGTAGCAGATATGAAGCAACTTGGACATGAACATTGTGTTTTGTTTCCAATGTATATAAAAATGCATGTCCAGCTCTACCATTGTTTTGTATAAAGGGCAATCTTTTTAAGAGGGAGGATGTAGATCAATGTGTGTGTATATACCTTTAAAAAGCTATCCAAGAGCTTGCACTAGAGTATAAATACTGAGCACGTGCGAGCCTGACTGCCATTTTGTAGTTAGTTGTTTTGATGTTAACATGTATGTATGTAAGCTCTGTTTGTTAGTTAGTTCATATTTAATGATGCTGCTATCCATCCTGATGTGTTTGTATGTATTAAAGCATCAGAATGAAATCCCAGGCCTTCTCATTTTTTGTATTAGAGATGAACTAGCGACAGTGGGAATCTTAATCTTTTTATGATGGTATATAAAAAATTATTTCCATTTAGTGATACAAGACCTTCTACTGGTAGTTTCTCTCTACTCCCGAAAAACCTGTAGTACATCCTCAGAAAGCTGGTGCCTGAAAGGGATTACAATCATATCATCCACAATGTCACGCTGAGAGCCTACAAACTGGGATGAAATAGAGAACCCTTTTTTTTCTGTGGTAAGTCCACATCATAGGGTAACTTGTGATGAAGGCACCTGGCCAGATGATGATAAAGTAGGAACCAGTGCTGCCTAGACTAAAAGTGAGTCACCAGCAAGATTTACTGTCGGTCCCTCTGACTCTTCAACAGAACCTTTGGAATTAAAGGAATTTGAGGGAAGACAAAGAACTTCCTCTACCAAGAAACAGACACAGCATTCTGTTTTTTCCCTCTGGATCTTCAACAAAATCTTTGGGATTAAAGGAACTGGAGGAAAACAAAAAATTTCCCCTAGCAAGGAACAGACAGTGTCCGTACTCCAGGACTGGGGACAAAGGATCCTGGAGCAAAACATCTTGAGTTGTCTGTTCTGAGTGGAGGCAAAAATGTACATTTGAGGAATATTGTTTGTGGACTTAGTCCAGAAAGACCAATCTGTTTACATCCATCCGTGTGGGTCTTTTATGGACCTGCTTAGTGAATCCACAAGGGTACTCTTCTGGGATGGAATGTAAACTGCTTGTTGAGACAGGGTTGCTATTACAGCTTGGTCCCAAGCCAAAAGAGCCAGTATACATTGATAATAGGACTTTGCCCCCCACCTGCTTATTGACATTACACAAGCCTGTAGTGCTGTATTTGAAAATCTTGAGGTGTCCTGGATTCCACATGTGAGGGAAAACCTGTAAAGCTTGAATTATGGTCCCCAACTTTTTTACATCGACATTCTCCCTCGTTGTTGGGGTCTCTACTTACCCTGGACTGTCAAGAAGTCTTTCCATATACCCAAAGCTAGATCTGATGCATCACTTTAAAATTCCAGAGGGAACAGTTGGCTTGAAAAAAGATCTGGATTCAGCTGGCCTTGACAGATACACCACTGTTATTTTTTTCCCCCCAGAAATGACAGAAAGGGAATCGAAATATTCAGTGAGTGTCAATGTCAAGACCAGAGATTTAAGGTACCACTCCATCTTTCCCATGTAAAGTTTTGAAAATGGAACCACAGGAAAATCATCTTTCGTGTACACCAAAGCCTTTAGAATATCCCTTGCAGGACAAGAGTGAAAATAGCACAGGACTGAAAGCATGTTGTGTGTCTGTCTGTGTGTGTCTGTATGCATGTGAAATCTTACTTTTGGGGAAGAAAAGGCTACCATAAGATGGGTGCCCAGTCTGCATTTCAGGGGGGAAAAAAAAGATACTGGGTGAAAGTCAAAGTAGACTTTGTTAGACTGATGAAGCCTAGCATCTTCAGATGAAACAGTGAAATTAAGGTGGATCAGCAGGTTCCCTGTAGAAGGTCATCCAGACATGGACATATTTAGATTCCCTGACTTATGCAGAAGGCAACAGCAGCTGCTAGGCACTTTGAAAACCCTGAGCACTATAAATAATTTAAACGGTAAAACAGTGAACTGAAACTGAAATGAATAAAGAACCTGTGGAATTTTCAGCAAGACAGGTGAATGGGAATGTAAAGGTAAGCATCCTTCAAATCCAGGGGAAGTCCAAAAAACTTGGGGCATGATGAAGGGAAGAAGAGTATGAAGAGAGAATTTTTAAGGAAGGCACTATCAAAAAAATACTGAGATGCAAGGAGTCTAGAATGTATGTTCCTTCTTTTTTAGGTACCAGCAACAGCCTGGAATAAAATCATTTTCCTAAATTTTGAGAGGATGCAAGTTATACAGTACCTTGGTTGAAAAGACCTTATAAAAGAGGTACACATGGATGGGGGGGGGATGCCTCAAAGATGTTTTTCCCCTTCTAAGTCATTTTGCAACCCTGCTGAATGATGGAAAGGACCCACTTGTCTGAAGTAATAAACTTCCAATCTGGGAAGGATGAGGTTTGACAAGAAGAGTGGACTGAGGAGGTAATGGGGGGGGGGGGTATAGAGTCAGGCTGACTTGTCTGAAAAGGAAGGTTTCCCAGAACTGGATTCGCTGGTAGGCTTGTTCTGAAATCTTTTCTTTGGCAGCTTCCTTCCCTTCTGAGCAGATTTTTGATCCCCAAGGGAAAATAAGTGAGATTAGTTGAACAATTTCTCTGATACCTAGAAAGTAAAGTGAGAAAAATCTTAAAATATTGCAGCATTTTACTTTTTCCTTGCAAAGACTTGAAAAGTTCTGCAGCAACTGGTCCAAAACTGAAACCCCTATGCAGAAGGGAATCTGAAACTTAGCTTTTAGATCCTCAGGGAAAAAGACTGCGAACAAAGCCAATAAAATTTCTGTATATCTGATACAGTAGCAGCCACCCTAGATGAAGCCCCCACTAAATAACTGCAATTAGTGGTATACCTTGTCACCTCAGTGGCCTGACCAAATATAGAAATAGGCTGCTACTTATATTCCGAAACCTCTAGATTAGTCTTATTCAATTCATCCAGGATAGACGACAGGTATTTAGTCACAAAATAATTCCACAATGAAAGGTGCACCATCGACTGAAATAAACTCACATGAATAGTAAAGGTAAAAGTCACCTTTTACCTTTACTATTCATGTGAGTTTATTTCAGTCGATGGTGCACCTTTCATTGTGGAATTATTTTGTGACTGTGCAGTTGTGGAAGGTGCTTTCTTGGCAAGAAGTTTCTTTTTGCTTGAACAGGTATTTAGTCATTTGGGTCCTCCGATAAATCAAGGGTCCGAATGCCACAGCAGCAGATGTGGTAAACTTTCTTACTTCAGCTGTCCATGGCTCTAATGTCTTTGTGTGGTAAAACATTACCAGCATGTAAAAGTTTTGAAGGCTTGTTAGTGAACACAAAAAAAACAGAAGGATCCATCAAAGGATTATATACAAGAATCTCTCACTTATAAAGCCTATCGGGCTTCCTATGGGCTGGGAATCAGTAATGGCAGAAGTGGATGCAAATGCATCTAGGAAGGCCCCCAAGACTGGAGAAACATGTGAAGAATCAGGTGCTCTTACCTCCAATAAGTTTACTGTACCTCTTTTGGAGGTTCATTGGACAATACTAGGCTACTGGCCCGGAGGCCCTTATAAGCCTAGCCAAGAATTTCGCCCATGTTCCCACAAAGTCGGCACCTGTTCCCCCTGTCCAGCAGGGACACAGGTGGGATCCCAGTGGTGTATTTTCTGCTTCCTATCCAGTCGCCAAGTTTCTCTTAAAGACAGCTAGTGAGGCACTCTGCTTGACACAGAGAGGGAGTCTATTCCACAGATGGGGGGAGTTTTTTTGGACACAAATCTATTCCACCAACAAGTTCTATTAATGTCACAGACCAGGATGAGGCCTTGCGTGCAGGTTGCATGAGTGGAATTTGACTTACGGACATGCAGCAACTCCATCAAGGCTGGGTCTGAGAAGGGCTTTTATGCCAGACACAGGTCACATCTGAGCAGTCTGTATGAGATAGAATAGAAGGACAGGGCTTTTAGCCTATCTGTATAGGACAGGTGGTTGAGACCCTGGATTTTCCTGGTCAGGAACCTCTGTGGTTTCTTCAGCTGCTGCATGTGCTTGGCAAGGTACATACCAAAGGGGGCACTGTACTCGATAATGGGTCCGATAAGCGAGGAGTGCAGGGATGTTATGACCTCCCAGTTCCTGGATGAAACACCCTTACTTATGAGGTGGCCCATATAGAAAGTCTCCTGTACAACAGAGGCAACATGGTGGTCAAAAGTCAAGTTGCTATCAACCTGGGTGCCCATGTCCCTCACGACTGATTGCGTGCTTAGTACATTGTTATTAATGTGATAATTAGTGGGGATGCCATTTTCCCCAAAGGGAATAAAGATGCATTTCTTGGCATTCAGTTTTAGGCCATGCTTCTGCACCTGTTATTAGTTTGGGCAAGGCCCTCTTGGAGGATGTTCACATCACTAGGGGAATTTAAGATAGCGCCCAGCTTGCAGTCATCTGCAAACTTGGTCAGCCACAGACCACTGGTTTTGGCTTGCACCTCAGAAAAGTATATCCTAGAGCCCCAAGACCAATCCTTGGGGTACGCCACTCATTACAGGTCTACTACCAGAGATGGCTTTCCCGATTCTGACTGAGTGGGCTCAATCAGTGAGCCAGTTGGCTACCCATCTGGTAACATATGGGTTGATGCCTAGCTGGGAGAGTTTATCTTATGCCCGAGAATGGAATAGTGTCGAAGGCTTTGGCTAGGTCAAGGTAGACTGTGTGCACTGTCTTCCTCTTGTCCATGGCTTTCATGACTGTTTCGAAGAAGTCGACCAAGTTAACAGACATGATCTTCCTTTGACAAAACCAAACTGTGTGATGTCAAGCACTTGTAGGTTGCCAATGTCTTTACTTCTTTACATCAGAAACTTGCCTAGATTCCCATTCAAAATACTGCATCATTTTTGTAAAAGTTTCCCCTAAAAGAAATTTCTTCAACAACAGAATGAGGAGATAAGTTGCCCTCAGCAGAAGCAATCTGACCTGGAGAGCAAATTTGAGACATGTATGGTAAAGAATGTTCATCTTAATAAAATTCTTCCTCCTCAGGAGAAGAAATTTTATGTTGTCTTTGAGAAGCTACTGGAAGGAAAAAAAGAAGGAAGGAGGCTTCAACAAAATGGATTATTCAGACCCTTGAGAACTCCATCCATTCCTTTTCTTAAACATCCGATTAGGAGAAACATTCTTTGTTTTCAGTTTCTTTTTTCTTAGGGGTGATGTATGCCCTCACAAAGCTTGGAGGTTCAGAGCCATGGTGGACCTCAATTAAGGATTTGGGCACCTCTTCCTCAACTAGTATGCTTGCAGGTCCCTCTGAAAGGATCACATTTCATCTCCCCCATATCAACCATTTTGGTTTGAATAATCTCATTGGACATGCGAGAATCATTCACCATTCCAGCCACCGGTGAGGTCACAGGAGTGGATACCTGAGAAATAATCAAATGTACAGTGTGTTACTTTAACACCTCAAAGGTGCATGCGAATCTGACTGGGCAGACCATTATTCAAGCCTAGGTCTTTTGAATTTTTTTTGGTTCAACTGGGAGACTGGACGCTGAGAGTTCTGCCACCTTGGCCTGGGCAAGGATTTTCAGGCTTTGGGTTTCTAAATAAGTATTTAATAAAGATGCATGCAAACACAGGGTTTTCAGTACAAATGACTGACAAATCTGACAATTTTTATAATCATGTTCCACCCCAAGACAAAATAAGAACTAGAATAGGCAGATTCCTAACAAGTACCTATCACAATCACACCTCCTTCTCTTAGCTGTTTTCTAACCCATTTTATTACAAAGATACAAGAAAAGGATGGTTCCCTAATGGGGCACTTAACTCATTAAGTAAAGGCAGAGGCAACAGCCATAGACAGACAGCTGCAAGTCATGTGTTCAGAATGGCGGCAAGATAGTCAGAGGATCTTACACTCTTACATCCACAAGCTTAGGTCATATGAACTTATGACCGTATGGAAGGTTTTAGCTCCGAAACACTAGCTGGACATCAGGTTACTTCAGTGATATGGAAGTTGCTTATTTAAAAAATGCAAGATCCTCCTCATCCTAATCTATTTCATATGACTGACAGGTACAACTTTGCTTGTCAGATCCGATCCTGCCTTTGTTAGTGTTGCTTGGCTCAAGCTCCTTCAAGATTTTTTTCCCCCTCATAAAAAATCTTCTTGAGCACTAACTGCTGATTAAAATGACTGGATTAGGAACTTACTTGCATGATAAAGCAATTAAGGGGCATAAGAAGTTCAGGATGGTCTGCCAGTTCCTTATTAAGAACCAACAATTTTGAATGGGGATGGTGGAGGGGATATTGTGAGATAGACTATGATGAAAAGGATCCAGCATTTTTGTAAGAATGGAACTTTTGAACCCATTTCGTCCAGTCCGTCTGATCCAACTGATGGTTAAGAATCCCACACTACCTCAAATCCAGTGGCACTATGACAGACTACACTTGCAAATTGTAGCTCTGATGGATGCTCCAGATCTGAAAATTATATTTCAACTTGTAGTGCTTTTACAAAAGTATGCAATGTATGCCACGTTGCTGCAGCACAAATTTCATCTATTGTAGAATTCCTGAAAAAGGCTGTGGAAACTTTGCCAGACCTTTTAAGAGTTAGCTGAAGGCTTAACTGGTAATAATGTGCTCTGTGTAAGGTATATGCAAAGGATATGCAGTCAGCCATCTGGACAAGGTTATCTTATACAATTTTTGGCCTAGCTTATTTGTTGCAAAGGAGACAAACAACTGTTTATCTTTCCTAACTGCTTTAATCCAGTAAAAGTAAAATCTGACCTGCATATACATATCTAGGGTATGCAGAATGTACTCTCCTTTCAAACAGTGACTAGGAAAGAAAGCATGTCAGTGTACTGGCTGGTTTAGACTGGACTCTAAGCAATTAGGTAAATAAAGAAAGGAATAGTTCTAAAATATTCACTATCTTTATGAAAGACCAAATTCTGCCACTCTTGCAGCTGCTACATCTACTAAGAAAGTAGTGATGCTTAAGTAAACTTACCATAAAAAGTAGATGTTTGAATGATCACTGCTGCAGTAGATGTATCTATATGGGTTATATCTTGCAAAGGATAACAGTTGGTCAAGCTTCCAAAGCTTAAGAGTACCTTCCACTTGCCCAAACCGTTAATCTGCATGAGAGGAGCTGAAGGAGTGCTTTAGGTGCCAAAACCTTCAGAGCTTTCTTGCCAGCAGAGAAAGGAAGGCTAAAGCCCTGAAAATGTCCATGGTAAGAAAAAAAAGTCCTCAACCTGGCAACAAAAGTAAATAAATAAATAAATACAAAAATAAGGAGGCTGAAGGATGGGAGAGGTTACTACAGCACTTACTGGACAAACAAGCATCTACTGTTATGTTAACTTACACAAATTTACTATGTTCATCATCTGATCACAGCTGCAGTAACCTCTGATGTATGGTTAGACAACCCTAGGTTATCCTGAGAAGGGAAGATGAAGAGCAGGATCCCAGAAGCCTCTGGAGAATGGCCCTAACACAACATGCTCTAGGTCTGGAAAAGTAATCTAGTCTGTACTGATCTGTAAAGTTACATATAGAGAAAGTTTGTCAGGTCCAATCCGGCCTTTCCTAGGACTCCTAAAAGAGACAGATGAAGCTAAGACTCTGTCATGGTGAGCCTTAACCCTTGCCTGGATTTGTTATACTCATCACAATAAGACAAAGCGTAGTAAGCATGAGAAAACCATTTGGAGATCATCTGTTTTGACGCAGGTTACCCTTTTTTTGTTTTGTTTCTTCATACAAAAATCAATACGTGATCAGTGTTTCTGAAAGTTTTAGTTCTGTCAAGATATCAGAGCTGCCTGTTGACATCCAGATTATGGATAACCCCTTCTCCCTCATTTTTAGGTTCTAGAAAGATAGAGAGATGGATAGCCTGACTCAAGGTAAACCCTGATATACTTTCAGGTATAAAGGAAGGATTACTTCAAACTTTGTGGAAAATGAGATAAGGCTGACCCACCAAAAGAGCTTGCAACACAGATGTTATTCTTGGAGAAATCAGAGAAAATCAGTAAAACTGTTTCATGTTGAGAAAACTCCTATCAGCCTGATGAGCTGGTTTAAACAGGGCAAGAGTTATTTTTTTCTAAAACAAAGTTAAAATCCCAAGGAGAAGCCACCTGTCTTCTTATGAATCTTAGTATGCAACACCACTTTTCAAAAACATTTTATCACTGGAATGCACTGAAAGGGGATGATCCATGGACAAACAAGCTGAAATAACCAGCATATGAATACAAAGAAGAATCAGACAGGCCAGAGGATATTAACTCACAAAGACATTGCAAAACCAGAAGGGTCCTGGTTCTGGTCTTCGCACCAATGAGAAAATATTTTCCATTTGCTAATATACAACTTCCTAACAGCAGGTTTTTTTCATCCTGTACGGTTCCTAAAAGGTATTACCATTCTGTTAACCAGCCTAGTCTGCAGACTGGGCAAGATCTGGTCCCTCCTTTATGTACTACATTACTGTGGTGTTGTCTGTAATTATTTGTAGTGGTCCTGGGAACCAGAGATGACAGACAGTTGAGACCATATAGTAGTGCAAACATCTATTTTACTTTTCTGTGTTTGGGAATGTCTCTTTTTCTCCAAAAACTCAACACTTTTACTCCCACAGGCATCTGTAGCCACAGACTATGCTGCAAATAGAATGGAAAATGGGACACTTGGGAGTTAGGTGAAACTGGTCTCTCCACCACAGAATTTCTCTTTTCTCAAAAAAAAAAAAAAAAAAAAAAATACTCTGCAAAGATAGAGTCATCTAATTTATACAAGGAAAATGTGAATACTTTGCATACTACAATACGCTATCTGGCGAGCTAGAAACTTTGTAAACACCATCAGACCAGAGGCATCACATAGGGTATCACATAGAACGGACAGTGTTGTCAAGAGACACAAAATATTAAGAAACACTTGAAATGTAGTGCTAAGGGAATGTCGTAAGAATAATTTAAATATAACGTCACTAAAAACATGAAGTTACACGATTTTGAACTTTTAGAACTTTCACAAACTGATTTAGAAAAGAAAGTGGTGCAGCAGTTAATGCTGTCGCCTCACAGCAAGAGGTTCTCCGGTTCGATTCTTGGCTGGGGTGCCTTCTGTGTGGAGTTTGCATGTTCTCCCTGCGTTCGCTTGGGTTTCCTCCGGGTACTCCGGTTTCCTCCCACATTCTAAAGACATGCTTCTGCAGCATTTCTCCCCGGGTCTCCGCTGAAAACAGGATCTGTGGAACCTAGTCGGACTTTCCCGGTCAACAAATGTTAAATAAAAAAATAAAAAGATCTAGGACTAGTTTCCGCTTTCTTTGGTACCAGAAAGATGTCTGAATAAAAACCTTCTTCTTTCTGAGAAGGATGGATAGCTTTTATTGTTCCCCTAAGTTAGCAAATGCTGAAAAAAAGGGAAAAAGTAGTTTGAGAAGGGTTTACCCTGAAAAAGAGGGATCCCCGATTAATCATTCTCAAAATGCATTTCTCTAAGACTATCTGTTGCCAAAGAAAGAAAGAAATGTTGAGACAGATTTTGTGGAAGAAAGAGAAACTTGTCAGGGTGGGAAGAAGTGGGAAGTCTACAGACATTCAGACTTGTTAGACTGCCTTTGTTTCTGAAAGGCTCCTCCTTTTGTTTTGCTGCCATTTCGCCATTTTTTTTTTAAGTCTGCTTACCAGCAGCTTGCTTTGCCTGCTTATTTTATTTCTTGTTAAATGTAGCACAGAGCTGCAAAACCCCTAAAGTTTGAGAAAAAAAATCTTAAAAAACAGAAAACTCCCTGGATTATCTTCCCCTTCTCAAATTTTTTAAAGACCTTTGTAGCAGATGGTCCATCCAAGGGAGAATTCAAAAATTCAGCTTTAACATTTTCAGGAAAGTTTTAAGTACACAAACCAGCACATCTTCTCATAACAGTTCAAGGAACAACAAGTGGCATCAGCTGATTCATAAGCACACTTCAAAGAAGGTTTAGTCACTTGAAACGCAAAAGCAATATCATTACACAAACGTGGATTATCCTTCCAATAGAGAAATAAGCTATAGGGTTTCTCATTTTCAATAGAAGCAAGAATAATGTTAATGTAGGCTTGACAATTAAATTCTAAAATGACCCTGTAGAAGAGTACACTTTCTCCCAAATCCTTCTAAGACTTTCATATCTTTATCAAAGGGGGAGATGAGCATTTTACTAGATGTTAAGTAGCAGCAGATTTACACAAAAAAAAAAAAAATCATTACCGTGTCAAATCCTGGGTTAGAAAAGAAACACTTGAGACAATATAAGGACAGCAAGCTGAATGTCAGGAAGGTTACAGGCTACTAAACAACATCCTCAAATGCTGAATGAACAGGAGACACTGGTGTAGGTTCAGGGAATTCCAGTTGTTTTAAATTATATTATTTCATGTTCCCACTGAAACAACATATTCATTCTGGACATGGTTTCAGAAAAAGAAAATCCTTCCAAGGGAATGTCAGAAGGTGTAGTCCTCTCAGACTACTGTCAAGGTTAGAGGCAGATGAAGCTCAGCAATTAATAGTTAAGATAGGAGGAAATGAGATTTAAAAAAAACTGTGAAGTACAAGCAATATGCAGGAAAGTCTCCAAGTATACATAGTATTCCTACAGAAGTATGGAACCTAGGAGGGCAAAAGTGATATGGACAGTTTTGTTCAACAGTACTTTAAAAGGAAGGGAAGCACCAGTATCCTGGAAGAAAACTGTGGTGTCTGTAATACCCAAAGACAGCAAGGACCCATCAGACCCAGATTCATATAGCTCCATTTCAATTTTTAACCATGATTGTGTGCGTTACTTCTACAGCACCTACAAAAATGAAAATAAGTGTTGCCAAAATTGATAGATATGTATCAATATGGTTTTGTGAAGGAGAGGCAAAATTTACAACATTAAAAGAACAATGATGATGCATAGGCTAAGTGTAAGAAACTACCGCCGTTGCTGTTGGGTCTTAATAGACAGAAAGCATTCAACAGAGTAAGGTGGGATTTTATGAGTATAGCAGTGGACGTGTTTGCATATCCTGATACAATAAAGTTAATTACAAGGATACATTCCAGGTCAGAGGCAAAAAAGTCGAAGGGTTTCTCTCTGATAAGTTGTGTCTAAAGAGAGGAATTAGGCAGGGGTGCACTCTTTCCTCCTTATTTACTTTACATACAGAGCTATTGACAAAGACAACAAGGGACTGCAAAATTGCAAAATTCAAGGATATAGTTGGTATGGTAATCAAGAAAAGTTGCCTTTACTTTGCAAACTATATTATTTTGTACCTGAAAAAAAACAGGAAAGAATAATTCAGTGCTGTAGAACATTTTGAGACTCTTTCAAATGTTTTTTTGATACAAGATTAATGAAGTTAAAACCAAAGGTTACAGCTGCAAATTATGTACCCACACAAACTAGTTCTGCAATACCCATTTTATGGGGACACGAATAAATGAAACATTTAGGAGTATAGATTAAAAAGTATTCTGTTATGATAGCTCAGATTATGTGGTAAGAGATTAAACAAAAGAAAATACAAAAACTAAGAAACTGGAAGCTCTTGTTTTTGGATATGGACAGCAAGGTACAGGCAGTGAAAATGTTTTTAATCCCTTTAGTTTTATATACAGGTCAAGCGTATTTTCATCCACTAGAGAAGTTGTTGACAATTAATAAACAAGCTGAATGAATTTGAGAGAAAGGGTCAAACAGGATTAGTTGATTCTTCCAAGAGAACAAAGTGGTTTAGGATTAACCTATTTGAAAGGATATTTCAGAGCTACACAATTAAGGCTCATATGCACAACACAAGCAGAACGTTATAATTCAAAGTGGAAAGGGGTGATGATGAAGCAGGGTTAAATTTAAGAAACAAGGAGAGAGTAGGATTTTGCATGCAGATCCTTAAGGAGAATAACAGCCATACAGAATATTATATTCATAAAGCAGCAAAGTATTCTAAGAACTAAGACAACACAAGAATGGAGAAAGGAGCTTTTGCCAAAAGGAATGACTGCAAGTAGGGGTGCAGAGAATAGTACAGATGTAATCGTTACAGTGAACGTAGGTATGAAAGACTTGAGATGCACCTTCATGAACTACATGAAGACAGACAGGCTGGAACACTCTAAATGTGTCCAAGGCTGATAAGCATTCTACCATCACTAAGAAAGATTCTGCAATATAAACTAAAGATCAGCTTCAACAATTGGCTTAGCTCCTGCTGACCTTCAAACAGTGTCTAATACAGATCAGCCTAGGAAGAGATGGTAGACAGTTCCAAACACTTTGCCAACTACTCCTCCACAAACTGGGAGACTTGTATCCTCAAAACATGTATGCCCAGAGATTTCTGGACTTAATCAATACGAACTCTCTGGACCATTGAGTCTGCATCCCAACCAGGGGCAATAACATCCTGAATTTGGTCCTTACCAATACAAGGCAGTTTTACTCCCCAGCAATTACTTCTTCCCTGGTCAAATCAGAACACAAGTCAATCACCTTAACTAACTGAAGCCTGATGCATATGCCAATACCTCAATATTCAGAGAAGATTCTGCAGAGGTTACTCTACTTAATAAAGATAGTACAGTTGTGTACACTTAACATAAATGTAGATGTTCGAGTGTATTCACTGTTGCAGTCATTACATTTGGGTAATCTACTGGCAGGTTGCCCTCAGTCGGCCTGATTAACAAAGTCTTGGGTCCTGCGGCGGTTGCTGTCCCTTCTTCCATGACGCCAGGTCGTCAGGGGTATAAAACATGCAGCCGGCGCCATTACATCAGTTTTTCTTGCCCCAGATAAAACATATATATATATATATATATATATATATATATATATATATATATATATATATATATATGTATATGCAATTAAAAAAACAAAAATATATCTCCAAACAAAAGCAAATACACCAAAAAGGCTTTTAAGCATAGTAAAGGAAAGCAAAGGTATAGAAAGAGAAAAACAGGGGGCTGGAGGGAGGGTAACCAGGACTGCAACAGTAAATACACTTGGACATCTACATTTACGGTAAGTGTACACAATTGTACTACATTCTTTGTGTTTCATTGTTGCAGTCATTACATTTGGGTAGATTCCCAAAGCTATGGTTGGGAGGGTGGATTTATACAGCTTTAGGACCAGCTATAAGGCCCTGCAAAAAGTACAGTTGTGTACCTACCATAAATGTAGATGTTAGAGTGTATTCACTGTTGCAGTCATTACTCTTGGGTTATCCTGCTGGCAGGCTACCCTCAGTTGGCCAGAATTCCAAAGTCTAGGTCCGGCATCGGTTGCTGTCGCCTCTTCCCTGACATCAGTGCGCCAGGGGTATAAAAGATGCAGCAGATGCCATTTTCTTCAGTTTTTCTTGCCTCAGATGTCAGGTGCCCCAAATAAGTAGGCTGAAAAATATACCAATAAGAAATGCATGCACAAAAATAACATTTCCTTCATCTACAAGCAAATACACCAAAAAGGTTGTATAGAACAGAGAAGTGCAGATAAGTCCCAACAAAGAGAAGGGGGGTGGATTGTGGGTAACCTGGACTGCAACAGTGAATACACTTGAACATCTACATTTATGGTAGGTACACAACTGTACTATGTTCATCGTGTTTCACTGTTGCAGTCATTACTCTTGGGTAGAATCCCAAAGCTGAGGATGGGTGGCTGGGCTAAAAAGGATTAGGAGAGGATATGAGGTCCTGCAAAACTGCAGTGGCGAAGCCTGCTCTGGACTTAGAGTAGAGTAGAGAGGCAAGTGGTAGTGCTTTGTAAAGGTGTGCACTGAACTCCAAGTTGCAGCCTCTAAGATATCTTTGGTTGGTACTCCTCTGAGGAAGGCTGCTGAAGTGGCTGCTGCTCTGGTGGAATGAGGCCTAATGTCCTTAGGCACTGATTTGCCATGTTGAAAATAGCAGAAACGGATGCAATGGCCTATCCATTTAGAAATAGTCTGTTTTGAGATAGCCTTTCCTTGTGATTTCTGAAAGCTTTAGTTCTGTCCAAGTAGAAGTGCAACTGCCTGTGTATGTCCAAAGAATGCAGAATTTTCTCACCCTTGTTCTGTGGATTTGGGTAAAAGGTAGGCAAGTGAATGGTTTGGTTGAGGGCCACACTGGACACCACCTTAGGCATAAATGTAGGGTTTGTCCTCAGAGAAACCCTGTCTGGATGAAAAATGATGAAAGGTTCCACAGCCATGAGTACTTTTCGAGACTCACCTTGCAGAGGTTATTGCTAGGAGCAGAGCTGTTTTCCCAGGATAAGAATTTTATATCTGCTGTTGATGCTGGCTCGAAAGGAGGCAGTGTGAGTTTTTCCAAAACATAATTGCGGTCCCAGGCCGGAATTGGTGCTCTCCTTGGAGGCCTAATGTTTTTGGCCCCTCTGAGGTACTGCCTTATTAAAGGATGAGAAAAGATAGGTGGTTCCATATTGACATGTGCTGAAATGGCAGAGGCATGAATCTTAACTGATGAGAAAGAAAGGCCTTTGTTCAGCATCTTAGTTAGGTATTGTAAAATCTGAGGAACATTTGGTACAGACGTGTCAATGCCTTGTCCCTAAGTTCCAAGCACAGAATTTCTTCCATTTTTCTGCATAAGATTTTCTGGTAGTGGGCCTCCTGGCCTCCAATATAACATCCATAACAGCTTTTGAAAGAGGAGTGTTCTGAATGGCTACATTATTCGCCATGCTGCCAGATTTAAGGTCCTCTGAGTTGGCTGTGTAGGATCTGATTGTTTTGTTGGGTCAGCAACTGAGAATTTTGAGGCAATATCCATGCTGGACCTTGAGACAAGCTCTTTAGGATTGGGTACCAGTGCTGGCGTGGCCAGTCTGGTGCAATCCATATAATTTTTGGCTTTTCTTGTCTGACCTTTAGGAGTGCACTGGGAAGGAGAGGCAGCGGGGGAAAAGCATATACTGCTAGATTTTTCCAGCTGAATGATTGGGCGTCCACTTTCCATGCTTGCTTGTGATAAATCCTTGTGCAAAATCTCTGCAATTGACAATTGCGAGGGGAGGCAAACAGATCTATGTCTGGGCATCCCCATTTCCTTATTATCATGCTGAAGACTTGTGGATCCAGTTTCCATTCGTGGGGATCCATAAGGTTTCTGCTTAGTTCGTCTGTCAGAGTATTTGTTTTTCCTGGCAGGAATTGTGCTTGCAGGTGAACTTAAAAGGCCAATGCTGTGTCCCCATAAGGTCATTGCTTGTCTGTAGAGGGGGTAGGAATGTGTACCTCCCTGCTTGTTTATGTACCACATGACCGTAGTGTTGTCTGTCTATCAGTAACTGTCCTGCATGAAGCAGGTCCTTGAAAGCTATCAGGGCATTTTGAACAGTTAGCATCTCTTTTTGATTGATGTGCAGATGCATCTGGTTTGCAGGCCATGTGCCCTGAATACATTTTTCTGCCATATGGGCCCCCCAGGCATAATCTGATGAATCCGTTGTCAGTGTCTGTCTGGCTGTGGGTAAACTGAATGGCAGACCCTTGTTGTGGTGACAGGCTTCTGCCCACCATCGAAACTCCTGTTGTAGGCAGGGAATGAGTGCAATTACTGTCTCCAGGCTGTGGCAATGCTGAGTCCAAACACTTTTCAGATACCATTGTAGTTTCCTCATATGCAGTCTGGCATATGGAATTAGTAGAATGCAGGATGTCATGAAACTCAAGGCCTGCAGGATTTTCCTTGCAGATAAGTGGGTTTTTGTTGCCAATTTCTTGAAGTAAGTAGTCAGTTGTTTTTGCTTGTCTGGCATGAGATAAGCCATCTGGGCAGTTGTATTTAAGCTTGCACCCAGGAATATTATCTCTTGAGAGGGCACTAGTTTTGGATTTCTTTTCGTTTACTGTGTACCCTAGGCCAATTAGTAATCTTTTTACAAACGCCAGATGTTTTAGAAGAGTGTCTCTGTTCTCTGCTTGAATTAGGCAGTCGTCCAAGTAGGAATATATTTGAATTCCTTTTTGTCTGCAAAACGCAATTACTGGTGCCAGGCATTTTGTGAAGACCCTGGGCGCAGTAGACAAGCCAAAGGGCAGTGCAGAGAATTGGTAATGCATTGAGCCAGCTATGAATCTGAGGCATCTTCTGCAAGACTGTCTGAATGGGACATGCAGATATGCCTCTTTTAGGTCCAAAGTTACGAGCCAAGCCCTCTTGCCCAGCATGGGCAGCAGCTGCTGTAGAGTCAACATCTTGAATTTTGGAACTTCCAGAAACGTATTTGGTATAGATAGGTCCAGAAATGGTCTCCAGGTTTTGTCCTTCCTGGGTACTACGAAAAGTCTGGAGTAAAATCCTTGCCCCTGCTCTTGTTGTGGTACTTGCTGAATGGTCCTCATGTCCATGAGGGCTGTAATTTGCTTTTGTGCCTCTGCCCACTGATTGTGTGGCAGGTCTGGCATGCCCTTTGACCTTGGTAGTGTGTGAAAATGGAACCTGTAGCCTTGGGACACTATGTTCAGGACCCATTTGTCTTGGGTAACCATTTGCCAATTTGATGAAAAAAGTGCTAGTTTTGCCCCTACAGGGGCTGTCAAAAGAAAACTGCTTGGAACTGGTAGAGGAAAGTCATTGGCATTGTTTCCTGTAAGGTTGTGATTTGTCTTCTCCGCTTTTGGAGGTAGGAGCACCCCACTGTTTAGACCTGTATGTGCCTTAGGGCTGAGATCTGCCTCTGGGACACCTGTATCTGCCTCTTCGTGGTCTGAGACTGGAAAGGACCAATTTTTAGAAGGTCAGTTCCTGCTAAACCTGGGTGGTTGTACCTGTAAGAAATCCTTGACTGTCTTGCATGGATTTTGCTTTATCCTCCATTTTTTAACACCTCTTCTGCTTTAGTACCAAACAAAGTATCATGCTGTAATGGTGCATCTAATAATTTTGCTTTAACATGATCAGGCAGATTCTGTTCCTTTAACCAAGCATGCCTTCTAATAACAGTACCTGTAACAGTGGCCCTGCAAGAGGCCTCCAGTGAATCATAACCACATTGCAAAGTATGCTTTCCCACTTGTTCAGTTGCATGCAATAAATCCTGCAATTCCTTGTTCTCTGAACATTCAGTATTTGTCAACATTTTCTGCTCAAGTAGTGACATTAAATATTGCTGATATTTAAGCATATGAAACTGACAATTTAAAGCCCTTACAGCCAGGGTGGCAGAAGTGTAAACTTTTTTCCCCATCTGTCTAGAGCCCTAGAATCCCTATCAGAGGGAACAGGTTTTTTTTGCAGTGGAAGCTTTAACCCCCTTGGGACCCTGAGATATAGTTTCTGGGTCAGCAGTGGGGTTTTTATATAGGAATTTAAGAGAATCTGGGACCCTGTAGTATCTATCTGGCTTAGCAGGTGCAGTTGGTAAAGAGTCAGGGGACAGACCGGACTCTGAAAATATATCATCTACAATGTCTAGAACAGGTGGAATAGCAAGGGGTCTGTGCTGAGAAAGAAGCAGAAAGTCTCTGAGCCTTTTCTTAGATTCAGAATAATCTTGACTCTCCCGGTGGAAATGCTCCCTCATAGTATGCAGTGTTTCCCCAAAAGAATAATCCTCAGGAGGAGAGGCTGAAGGAATGGATTCTTCATAGGGAAGCATGGAAAAATCCTGTTCAGAAGAGGAATCAGAGGAAATAGATACCTGATCAGAAGAATCATACTCTGTCTCTTGCCTAGGCCTCTTATCAGGAGGGGGATGGGAGCCCCTGATCAAAGTAATTAGGTCTTCGGCCATTTTCAGCATCTGTTTTTTAGGCATGGAAGTCCGAGTAGGAGAATGCTGTACTTGTTTCTTTGACTTTAGAGCTGCTCTAGTCTTTGAAGCTGAAGATGGCTTAATATATAGTTGTGTAGGTCTGAAGACCCCCTCAGAAGCCGATGCCTGCTCCGGACCCATCTGAGGGAGTGATTTCTGAGTGTCCAATACCTTGAGTATCCAGAGGTCCAGTCGGCTCCACGTAGGAGTTGGCAGTGGCATGTGGCTCTGAGGTAGCGGGCGCCAGGGGCTACAAAAGCGCCTGAGAACCGGCGAACTGGAGACTGCCCTAGTAGAGGCTTCGTCGTCGGTTTTGGACCTCGGATGCCTATCCTTGTCCTTGTGTTTTTTGTTAACTCCGGTTGTCGGCTGTTCTGATGGCATTATATAATTACATCTTCGGCCAAAGTAATGAAATGCAAAATCGAACAGACGCTTGATAGTGCGTTGGTTAAACCTAGCACAAAACTGACAACTAGCAACGTTGTGATCAGGGCCTAGGCAAGGAATACAGTAAGAGTGAAAATCCTTATGAGGTATTTGCTTCCCACAAGAAATACAATTGTTAACTTTTTCTGACATCGGTCTGGAGCAAGAAAAAAGTTTCCCCAATGGGGTACTTAGCTTTAATGAAGACATCGGTTCTGAAATTCGGATTTGAAAATCTCAGGAGTCGGACGACCGGCACTTGCGAACTGCTTTTGCTTCGGGCACCGCGTGGCAAGAAAGACTGAAGAAAATGGCATCAGCTGCATCTTTTATACCCCTGGCGCACTGACGTCAGGGAGGAGGCGACAGCAACTGACGCCGGACCTAGACTTTGGAATTCTGGCCGACTGAGGGTAGCCTGCCAGCAGGATAACCCAAGAGTAATGACTGCAACAGTGAAACACGATGAACATCAGCAGTGGCAAAGCCAGCTCTGGATTTAGAGAAAATTGGTAAGTGATAATGCTTGGTGAAAGTATGAACTGAACTCCAGGTAGAAGCTTCGAGAATATCCCTGGTAGGAACACCTCTGAAAAAGGCTGTAGAAGTAGATGCAGCTCTGGTGGAATGAGATCTAATCCATGGTGCTTATAGCAGAAATGAATGCAATGGCTTATCCATTTAGAAAGTTTTGAAATAGCCTTCCCCTCTGCCCCTGCAGCAAATGCTACCAGCAGTTGTTCAGATTTTCTTAGAGATTTAGCTCTGTCCAAGTAGAATCTAAGTTGTCTGTGTACATCCAATGAATGTAGAATCCGCTCCCCCTTGTTCTGTGGATTGGGAAAGAAAGTTGGCAAATTAATGGACCGATTAAAAGCCACACTAGATACCACCTTGGGCATGAAGGATGGATATGTCCTGAGAGAAACTCTGTCCGCATGAAAGATGATGAAAGGCTCCACTGCCGTAAGGGCCTGTAATTCAGATATTCTTCTAGCTGAAGTGATTGCTAAAAGGAAGGCTGTTTTCCAGGAAAGAAATTTTAAGTCTGCAGTAACAGCTGGCTCAAAAGGAGGTAGAGTGAGTTTCTCCAATACAAAGTTAAGGTCCCAGGCAGAGGTTGGCGCCCTCTTGGGTGGTCTCAAGTTTTTGGCCCCTCTGAGATACTGTTTAGCAGCGGATGACAGAAGGGGGAGGGTTTCTGTGTTGTAATGAGCTGAAATGGCAGAGGCATGGATTTTTATGGAAGAAAAAGACAGGCCCTTGTGAAGCATCTCAGTTAAGTATTGCAAAATCTGAAGTAAATTTGGCACTGCTGTGCTTATCCCTTGAGATTGATTCCGGGCAAAGAATCTTTTCCATTTGTCAGCATAAGATTTTCTACTGCTAGGTTTTCTCGCCTCCAAAATGACATCCATCACAGGTTTGCTGAGGGGTACTAAGGGGGAATTTAAATGATTAGCCAAGCTGTAGGATTCAATGTTTGGAGATGAAGGTGCAGAATTTGGTTCTCCTGCTGAGACAGTAAGGAAGGTGTATGAGGCAGGTGCCATGGAGAAATTTGTGACACAATGCACAGGAGTGGGTACCAGTGTTGGCGAGGCCAGTCTGGAGCAATCAAAATCATGTTTGGTTTGTCCTGTTTGACTTTTAACAGAACTTTGGGGAGCAGAGGCAGAGGGGGGAAGGCATAGACTGATAGGTCTTTCCAGCTGAAGGACAGAGCATCCACTTTCCAGGCTTTTTTGTAAGGTGTTCTTGTGCAAAATTTGTCCCACTGGCAGTTCTTGGGTGAGGCAAAAAGATCTATGTCTGGTCTCCCCCATTTGCGTGTCAACATGTTGAAAATCCGTGGTTCCACTTTCCATTCGTGTGGGTCCATGAGATTTCTGCTTAGTTCGTCTGCCAGAATATTCTGCTTTCCTGGCAGGAATTGAGCTTGTAGTTGTACTTGGTAGCTCAAGGCCGTGTTCCACAATGCCATGGCTAGTCCGTAAAGGGGGTAGGAATGTGTACCCCCCTGCTTGTTTACGTACCACATAACTGTGGTGTTGTCCGTCTTTACCATTAGTTGTCCTGGTTGAAGGTAGTCCTTGAAGGCTGTCAGTGCACACTGTACAGCTAGCATTTATTTTTGATTGATATGAAGGTGCATTTGATTTGGGCTCCATTTGCCCTGAATGCACTTCCCTGCCAGATGAGCCCCCCATGCATAATCTGATGAGTCCATTGTTAGGGTTTGGGCGGCAGGGGGTGGTGTGAATGGCAGTCCCTTGTTTTGGTGGCAGGCCTCTGCCCACCATAGGAACTCTAAGCGCAGGCAAGGTATGACAGGAATCATTGTTTCCAGGCTGTGACAATGATGACTCCATAAACTTTTTAAGTACCACTGAAGTTTCCTCATATGCAGTCTTGCATATTGAATTAGAAGAATGCAGGAGGCCATGAACCCAAAGGCTTACAGTATTTATCTAGCAGATAGCAGGGTTTTTGTGGCCACCTATTTGAAGTAAGTCACCAAATGAATTTGCTTTTCTGGCATATGGAAAGCCATCTGGACAGTTGTATTCAAGCTTGCACCCAGGAATGTAAATTTTTCAGAGGGTACCAGTTGTGATTTCTTTTCGTTTATGGTGTACCCTAGACAAGTTAGAACCCTTTTTACAAATGCCAGATGTTTTAGAAAAATGGCCGGGTTTTCTGCCTGAATTAGACAATTGTCCAGGTATGGATATATTTGAATATTTCTTTGCCTGCAAAATGCAATTACTGGAGCCAGGCACTTTGTGAATATCCTGGGTGCAGTAGACAAGTCAAAGGGTAAACCTGATAATGCAAGTAGCCTGCTTTGAAGCGCAGGTATCTTCTGCAAGATTCCCTGATTGGGATATGTAGGTAAGCCTCTTTTAAATGTAGAGTTGCCAGCCAAGCATAGGAAGTAGCTGGTGAAGAGTCAGCATCTAGAATGTTGGAATGGCCAGAAAGGTGTTTAGAGTAGACAGGTCCAGTACTGGACGCCATGATTTGTCTTTTCTGGGTACCAGGAAATGGTTGGAATAGAAACCTTGTCCCTTTTCCTCTTCTGGTACCAGATGAAAAGCCCCCATGTTTAGGAGGGAAAGTACTTGTTTCTGAGCCTCTGCCCACTGACTTGTGGGCAGGTCTGGCCACCTGTTTGGAGTTGGCAGCGTATGGAAATGAAATCTGTATCCCTGGGACACTATATTTAAGATACATTTGTCCTGGGTTATAAGTTGCCAGTTTTTTGCATGAAGAGCCAGTTTTCCCCCCAATGGGGCGGCTAAGAGGTAAGTGCTTGGTAATTTTAAAGGAAAGTCATTGAGACTGTTTATTATGGGTGGAGTCTTGTTATTTCCAGATTTGGAAGTGGAAGCACCCCACTGTTTAGTTCTGAAAGTCCCTTGGGACTGAAACCTGGTGCTTTTGGATTGTCTGGGTTTGGCTTGAGTGGCTCTGGAAGGAGCTGGAAAAGACCAGTTCTTAGTAGGCCAGTGCCTACTAAATCTAGAAGGTTGTACTTGTAAGAAATCTTTTACCATTTGCATAGATTTAGCTTTATCTTCCATCTTTTTTAGAACTTCTTCAGCCTTACTGCCAAACAAACGGTCCTGTTGTAAAGGAGCATCCAAAAATTTTTCTTTAACATGATAAGGCAGAGATTGCTCCTTAAGCCAAGCATGCCTTCCTAGCACAGACCCAGTAATAGCAGCCTTGCAAGAGGCCTCTAAAGAATCAAAACCACATTGCAAAGTATGTTTTCCAACTTGTTCAGCTGAATGCAACACATCCTGTAAATCTTTACTTTCCACACAGTCAGAAATCATCATTTTCAGTTTAAGCAGTCCCATGATATGCTGTTGATATTTTAGCATATGGAATTGAAAGTTTAAAGCCCTGATTGCCAAGGTTACAGAAGTATAAACCTTTTTACCCCATCTATCCAGCGCCCTGGAGTCTCTATCAGAAGGGGTAGGATTTTTAGCAGTAGAAGCCTTAATGCCCTTGGGACCCTGAAAAATGGTTTCAGGGTCCGCAACAGGATTTTTGAAAAGGAATTTGTGGGACTCAGGAACCCTGTAGTACCGGTCTGATTTACTAGAGGCCGGAGGCAAGAAATCAGGGTCCATACTGGATTCCGAAAACACATCAACAATGTCTAGTACAGGAGGTATAGCCAAAGGCCTATGCTGAGGAAGAAGGAGGAAATCCCTAAACCTCTTTTTGGATTCAGAAAAATCCTGACTTTCCCAGTGGAAATACTCCCTTAAGGTATGTAAAGTTTACCCAAAAGAAAACTCCTCAGGGGGAGAAGCAGAGGGAATGGAATCCTCTTCATCAGTCCTCATAAGTAGGTTTGGACAAATCCAGGTCATTAGAAGAGTCAGAAGAAATAGAGTCCTGTTCAGAAGATTCATAGTCAACTTCAGCCCTAGGCCTCTTAGAAGGGGGGGGGGGGGTTGACTACCCCCTGATTAGAGTAATTAAATCTTCTGCCATTTTGATCATCTGTTTTTTAGGCATAGGGGCCTGCACATGTGGCACATGTGGCCTGGGCATTGTTTTTTAGACATAGATCAAGATTTAGGCCTTATTATTGAAGGGAGTCTGTTTAATATAAAAGTCTGTAGGCCTGAATACACCCTCAGAAGCCGGTGCGTGCACAGCGGCTCCGAACCCATCCAAGGTAGAGACATCCACGGGTTCCATAGGTGAAGTATCTCGCGGCATACAGGACTCCGAATGCGTCTCAGTAGAGGCCTGCGAATCAGAAGTAGCGGGTATCAGGGGCTGCGAAAGCACCTCACTGAGTACCGGAGAACTGGCGCCTGGCTTAGGAGAAGCGTCGTCAACAGTTTTGGACCTCAACGGCCTGTCTCTGTATTTTTCTTTGTGTTTTTTCGGTATTCCGGTGATTGGATTGCTAACCGTCGTCATTTCTGGATAATTAAACCGAGAACCGAAATATTTAGAAGCAAAAATGTACCGACGACGGATAGTGCACTGATTAAATAAAGCACAATATCGACAGCAAGGTATGTCGTGGTCAGGGCCTAGGCAAGGAATACAATACAAATGGAAATCCTTATGAGGTATTTGCTTCCCACAAGTAATACAATTATTAACTTTTACTGACATCGGTAAGGAGCAAGAAAATAAGTTTCCCTAACGGGGTACTTAACTTATAGTTGAAGACTTCGGTTCTGAAACTCGAAAATGAAAATTTCAGGAGTCGGCCGACTGGCACTTGCAAATTGCTTCCGCTTTGGGCTCCGTGCGGCAAGAAAGACTGATGTAACGGCGTCGACTGCATGTTTTATACCCCTGCAACCGACGCAGGACCCAAGACTTTGTTAATCAGGCCGACTGAGGGCAACCTGCCAGCAGATTACCCAAATGTAATGACTGCAACAGTGAAACACGAAGAACATCTGGCAACAACCAAAAGTCTCTTACATCGATTTCATTGTTCCTGTGGAATTCTTCATCTCCAAATTCTATGTACATGTAATTAGCTGCACAGGCGTAGCTGTCCCCCTCAGAAATAAATACAACAAATACAAAAATAAACCCATACCTACCATCATCACCGCTAGATCACAGCAGAGCACTGCTCTTTTTGTTAATGTTTCTAGTAGCATCAGTATGTGCAAAGGTGTTTGGTATGAAGGAAGACGTTACTGAACATTCGGAGTCCATCTGAAAATTAACTATGAATTTGAAATTTGGAATGAGCACTGAAATGATCCTCACAAAAGCTGTCTCTCGCACATTGTTACACATACACACTCTTTGGCAAATCACTGAAATTTTAAGCAATACTTAAATTTTTCTTTGTGTACATTTTTTTTAATTTCCGTGGAAAATGTAGTACAAAACTGTACGATAGGTATGTAAGTTCAGTATAAGAGGGGAATTAAAAAAGTTATGTACTCACCATAACTAGGCATCTGTGTTATCCATTTCCTTCTTTCACAAGGTATGGGTTCAGATCCGATCCTCTTATCCAACTCTGCCACATATATCAGACTTCGGATCCAGCTCTCGAGCTCCTCCCTCTACCCATAATGCTCTATTCCATCCCCATCACTACAGATAGAGTTTGCTACCCTATTTCCCAGTAGTTAAGGAGAAACAAGTATATATAGAAAAAAATAAGTCTCAAACCTGAAACTGTAGGTTCCAAACACAATCCAATAGGTCCTTCCAGAAGAAAATGGATGGGGGATGGAAGGGAGGGGAGCTGAGAAAGAATGGAAAAAGACAACAGATGCCTAGTTATGGTGAGTACATAAACTTTTAAATTTGACGTTGTCCTTTTCATTCTTCCTCAACATATGGGACAGAGTTCTCAGCTACGTTGATCTTGGGTGGCTCTCATGGAAGGATATTCTGGACTACTGCCAAACCAAAAGGAGCTCTTTTTCTGGAAATGCCATCTAATTTGTAATGAGTAACAAAGGTACGAGTCTTGGACCATGTAGCTGCAGCACAAATATTATTAAATCGACGTTCCTAATCAAAAGGCAGATGAAGTAGCTATGGATCTGGCTGAATGAGTGTGGGGATGTTTAGGTAATGTCACACCTTTCTGAAAGTAAATCCATGAAATACAGTCTGTAATCCATTTAGCTAAGGTAACTTTAGAAAATGGATGGCCTAGGCGATTTGGAGAGAAAGACACAAAGTTGGTCTGATTTTCTTAAGTCTTTTGTCCTGTGAAGGTAAAAACATTGTTTTTTCTGCACATCAAGGAAGTGTAGCAATTACTCCCCTTTACTGGAAAAATTTGGAAAGAAAACTGGTAAGTGAATGGATTGGTTGATGTTATTTTCCGAAACCCTTTTAGGTTTAAAGAAAAAAAAAAGAAAAAAAGACTTTTGCAGTCATCACACTTGGGTTATCCTGCCAGGGGTAGCCCTCAGTCGGCCCGAATACCAGAGGCTTAGTATTTCTGCATCGGTTGCTGTCACTCCAGGACTGACGTCAGGTCGTCAGTGGTATAAAATCAAGCAGCCGATGCCATTACATCAGTTTTTCTTGCCCCAAACGTCAGAAGCCCCCAAAGGGAGCTAGGGTATGGTGGAAGACCACCACCAGCAGAAAGTAAATACCAAAATTTCCCTGTAAGGAGTGTAGAAGAGAGAGAGAGACAGACGAGAGAGAGACAGAGAGAGAGACAGAGAGAGACAAGGGGGATGGAGGGTGGGAAACCAGGACTGCAACAGTGAATACACTCAAACATCTACATTTATGGTAAGTGTACACAAATGTACTATGTTCTTCGTGTTTCACTATTGCAGTCATCACACTTGGGTTGATTCCCAAAGCTGAACAAAAGGGTGGAGGCAGTCAAGAAGACTGGGGGCTGGCTAGGATGCCCTGCAAGACTGCGGTTGCTAAGCTTGTCCTGGATTTGGAGAAGATAAGACAGGTGGTAATGCTTGGTGAAGGTATGAACAGAAGTCCATGTTGCAGCCTCCAGGATGTCCCTGGTAGGGACCCCTCTGAGAAAAGCTGCAGAGGTGGAGGTTGCCCTGGTGGAATGCGTTCTGACCCCCTTAGGGGGTGGTTTCCCAAGGTGTTTGTAGCAGAAACGGATGCAGTGTGCTATCCATTTGGAGATTGTTTGTTTGGATATGGCCTTGCCCTCTGCCCCTACTGCAAAGCTGACCAGCAACTGGTCACTTATCCTAAAAGATTTAGTCCTATTCAGGTAGAATCTGAGCTCTCTGTCCACATCTAGAGAATGCAGAATCCTTTTCCTCTTGTTTTGTGGGTTAAGGAAAAAGGTGGGCAAATGAATTGATTGGTTGAGAGCCACACTGGACAACACTTTAGGCATGAAAATTGGGTTAGTCCTGAGGGAGACCCTGTCAACATGGAAAATGATGAAGTGCTCTACAGCCATGACAGCTCAAACTCTTCTAGCTGAAGTGATGGCCAGAAGCAAAGCTGTTTTCCGAGAGAGGAATTTTAACTCTGCTGAAGCTGCAGGCTCAGTGGGGGGTAGTGTGATCTTTTCCAACACAAAGTTAACGTCCCAAGCTGGGGTAGGAGCTCTTCTGCATGGCCTTAAACTGTTAGCCCCTCTTAGGAGCTGTTTGATGAGAGGGTTTGAGAAGAGAGGTGGCGCTGTGCTGTAATGAGCAGAGATGGCAGAGGCATGAATTTTAATAGATGAGAAGGAAAGACCCCTATGTAGTAGTATGCCGGCTAGGTAATCCAGTATGAGTGGTGATAGGGAGGGCTGTGCTGCTTTCAGCTCCTTTAGACTGGATCCAGGTGCAATACCTTTTCCACTTGTCAGCATAGGATTTTCTAGTGCTGGGGCATCTGGACTCACATATAATATCCAGAACTTGTTTGCTTAGGCTAGCAGCTGGAGGAGAGGTCAGGGAATAAGCCAGCTGCCAGGTTCAGGGTCTGCAATTGTAGATACATGAATTGTCCATTCTTCTGGGTCAGGAGTAATGGGATCTGAGGTAGGTGCTATGGTTGCACGGGTGACAGGCTGCGCAGCAGTGGGTACCAGTGCTGGCGTGGCCAATCTGAGGCAATCGAGATTACCTTTGGTTTTTCCTCCCTTATTTTGAGCAGTACCCTTGAAATTAGAGGTAGAGGGGGAAATACATAGATTGAGAGGTTTACCCATTGGAAGGATAGAGCATCCACTTTCCAGGTCTTGCTATGAGGTTCCCTGGTGCAGAATTTGCTGAGCTGGTAATTGTTGTGGGAGGCAAAGAGGTCCACCTTCAGGGTGCCCCATTTCTGGGTTATAAGGTTGAAGGTTCTGTGATCTAGCTGCCACTCATGTGGGTCTAGCAGGTTTCTGCTTAAATGGTCTGCCGGTGAGTTTTGGGAGCCTGGCAAGAATTGTGCTAGCATGTGAATTTGCATGGCTGAAGCCGTGTGCCAAAGGATCATGGCGAGCCTGCAGAGATAAGAGTGAGTTCCTCCCTGTTTGTTGATATACCACATCACTGTGGTGTTGTCTGTTTTGATCACTAGAGGCACCGGGGAGAGTAAGGGTCTGAAAGCTGTCAGACCGTGCTGAACAGCTGGAAACTCTTTCTGACTGATGTGCAGATGTATTTCATTTGGGCACCAATGGCCCTGAATGAACCTACCGTCCAGGTGTGCATCCCAGGCATAATCTGATGAGTCTGTGGTTAGGGTCTGAGCGGAGTGGGGTTGTGAGAAGGGAAGACCCTTGTTGTGGTTCCATCCTGCTGTCCACCAAAGAAATTCTTTCCTTAGACAGGCTACTATAGGTATGACAGTTTCCAGGTCCTGAGAGTGTGGAAACCAAAGGCTTTTTTAGGTACCATTGTAGTTTACTTATATGCAGTCTGGCATATGGAATGAGTAGTATGCAGGATGCCATGAACCCTAGAGCATGCAGGATTTTCCTCGCAGATAACTGGGTTCTGGTGGCTAGTTGAGAAAAGTAGCCCGTCAGGTAGGCTCGTTTTTCTGGAGTAAGGAATGCCATCTGGGAGGCTGTATCCAGGCTTGCTCCCAGGAATACAATTTTTTGAGTGGGGAATCGTTTTGATTTCTTTTCATTTATAGTATACCCCAGGGAGGTTAATAGGTCCTTTAAAAAGGTCAGGTACTGTAACAGCTTTTCCTGACTGTCTGCCTGAATCAGGCACTTGTCTAAGTAGGGATAAACTTGAATATTCCTTTGTCTGCAAAAAGCAATGGCTGGAGCCAGGCATTTTGTGAAAACTCGAGGAGCAGTGGATAAGCCAAAGGGAAATGCAGAGAACTGAAAGTGCATAGATCCTGCCCTGAAACATGGACATTTCCTGCAAGAATCTCGGATTGGGATGTGTAGCTAGGCCTCTTAGGTCTAGGGTGGCTAACCAAGCATCCTTGGAAAGCACAGGAAGAAGCTGCTGGAGGGTGAGCATTTTGAATTTTGGTATCAACAGGAAGGTGTTTAGAATTGACAGATGGAGGATTGGGTGCCAGTTGCCCTCTTTTCTGGGTACCAGGAAAAGTCTTTATTAGAAACCTTGGCCTATCTGGACTGCAGGAACAGGCTGTATTGTCCTCATGGAGAGCAGGGAATTTACTTGTTATTTGGCCTCTGCCCACTGGTTTGGAGGAAGATCTGGGAACCCTTTTGGGGTAGGCAGAGTGTGGAAAAATTTTGTATCCCTGGGACACTATGTTGAGAACCCATCAGTCGTTGGTAATAGAGGCCCAGTTTTTTGCATGGGAGGAGAGTTTTCATCCTAGGGGCACAAGCAGGTGGGCAGAGGAAAGGGGTGGAGGTGTAAAGTCATTGCGAGTTCTTTCCATAAGGGGGTGGTTTAGCACTCCCTGTTTTTGAAGTGAAGGATCTCCATTGCTTAGATCTCTGCATTCCCTGGGATTGCTAACGGAGGGATCCGCTTCCCCTAGGTCTTGTCTGAGCTGGCCTGGAGGGGGCAAGAAAAAAACAGTGTTTGGAGGGCAATGCCTAATAAACCTCGGGGGCTGGACCTGTAGGAAGTCTAAAGTACAGTTGTGTACACTTACCGTAAATGTAGATGTTCGAGTGTATTCACTGTTGCAGTCATTATATTTGGGTAATCTTATGGCAGGTTGCCCTCAGTCAACCTGATTAACAAAGTCTTAGGGCCTGAGAGGGGTTGCTGTCCCTTCTTTCATGACGTCAGGTCGTCAGGGGTATAAAACATGCAGCAGACGCCATTACATCAATTTTTCTTGCTCCAGATGTCAGGTGCCCCGCAAAAGGGGAGCAAAATATTATATATATATATATATATATATATATATATATATATATATATATATATATATATATCTATATATATATATATATATATCTATATCTATATATATATATATATATATATATATATATATATATATGTGTGTGTGTGTGTGTGTGTACACACACATTATATATATATATATATATATATATATATACATACATACTTACATATATATATATATATATATATATATATATATATATATATATATATATATATGTGTGTGTGTATATAATTTAAAACACAAAAAATATACCTCCAAACAAAAGCAAATCCACCAAAAACGCTTTTAAGCATAGTAAAAGAAAGGCGAGGTATAGTAAAAGAAAAACAGGGGGCTGGAGGGTGGGTAACCAGGACTGCAACAGTGAATGCACTCGAACATCTACATTTATGGTAAGTGTACACAACTGTACTATGTTCTTCGTGTTTCACTGTTGCAGTCATTTGGGTAGATTCCCAAATCTATGGTGGGGAGGATGGATTTATACAGCATAAGGAGCAGCTAAAAAGGCCCTGCAGGGCAGCAGTGGCAAAGCCAGCTCTGGATCTAGAGAACAGAGGTAAATGGTAATGCTTGGTGAACTTATGAACCGAGTTCCAGGTAGCAGCTTTTAGAATGTCTCTGGTAGGAACCCCTCTGAGAAAGGCTGCAGAGGTAGATGCAGCCCTGGTGGAATGAGATCTGATCCCCTTGGGGATAGGTTTATCATGGTGCATATAGCAGACATGAATACAATGGCTTATCCATTTGGAAACAGTCTGCTTTGAAATAGCCTTTCCCTCTGCCCCTGCAGCAAATGCCATCAGTATTCGTTCAGATTTTCTTAGAGATTTTGTCCTGTTTAAGTAGAATCAAAGTTGTCTGTGTACATCCAATGAACACAAAATTCGCTCACCCTTGTTCTGTAGATTGGGAAAGAAAGTTGGCAGATGAATAGCCTGATTAAGAGCCACACTGGATACCACCTTAGGCATGAAAGATGGATTGGTCCTGAGAGCCACCCTGTCTGGATGAAAAATAATGAAAGGCTCCACTGCCATAAGAGCCTGTAACTCTGAAATCCTTCTAGCTGAAGTGACTGCTAAAAGGAAAGTTGTTTTCCAGGAGAAAAATTTTAGGTCTGCAGTAGCAGCTGTCTCAAAAAGAGGGAAAGTGAGTTTTTCCAAAACAAAATTTAGGTCCCATGCAGGAGTTGGTGCTCTCCTGGGAGGTCTTAAATTTTTGGCCCCTCTGAGATACTGCTTGAGCAGAGGATGAGAAAAGAGGGGAGGTTCTGTGTTGTAATGAGCTGAAATGGCAGAGGCATGGATTTTTATGGAAGAAAGAAAGATAGGCCCTTGTGAAGCATCTCAGTTAAGTATTGCAGAATCTGAGGAATATTGGGCATTGCTGTGCTTATTCCTTGTGACTGGTTCCAGACACAGAATCTTTTCCATTTACTGGCATAAGATTTTCTAGTACTAGGCCTTCTAGCCTCTAAAATGACATCCAACACAAGTTTGCTGAGGGATGCCAAGGGTGAAATTAGTTGATCAGCCACGCTGCAAGATTCAAAGTTTGGAGCCGAGTGTGCAGAATTTGGTAGCTCTGCTGAGACGGTAGGTAAGGTGTCTGAGGCAGGTGCCATGGAGGAAGGTGTGACACACTGCGCATGAGTGGATACCAGTGGTGGCGAGGCCAGTCTGGAGCAATAAGAATCATTTTTGGTTCGTCTTGTCTGACTTTAAGTAGAAGTTTGGAGAGCAGAGGCAGAGGGAGAAAAGCATAGACTGATAGAGCATGCACTTTCCAAGCTTTTTTGTGATGAATTCTTGTGCAGAATTTTTCCAAATGATAGATCTTTTTGCCTCACCCCAAAACTATGAATGGGCTCCCCCATTTGCATGTCAACATGTTAAAAACTTGTGGTTCCAGTTTCCATTCGTGTGGGTCCATAAGATTTCTGATTAGTTCGTCTGCCACAGTATTGAGCTTTCCTGGCAGGAATTGAGCTTGTAGTTGTATTTGATAAGTCAATGCTGTGTTCCACAATGCCATGGCTAGTCTGCAAAGGGGGTAGGAATGTGTACCCCCCTGCTTGTGTATGTGCCACATAACTGTGGTGTTGTCTGTCTTTATCATTAGTTGTCCTGGATGAAGGTAGTCCTTGAAGGCTGTCAGTGCATTCTGTACAGCTAGCATCTCTTTCTGATTGATATGTAGATGCATTTGATTTGGGCTCCATCTGCCCTGAATGCACTTTACTGGCAGATGAGCCCCCCCAAGCATGCACTTTCCTGGCAGATGAGCCCCTCAAGCATAGTTTGATATGTCTGTAGTTAGGGTTTGGGCGGCAGGGGGTGGAGTGAATGGCAGTACGTTGTTTTGGTGGCAGGCCTCTGCCCACCATAGGAACTCTAGTTGCAGGCAAGGTATAACAGGAATTATTGTTTCCAGGCTGTGACAATGTTGACTCCATAAACTTTTTAAGTACCACTGAAGTTTCCTCATATGCAGTCTTGCATATGGAATTAAAAGAATGCAGGAGGCCATGAACCCCGAGGCTTGCAGAATTTGTCTTGCAGATAGCAGGGTTTTTGTGGCCACCTGTTTGAAGTAAGTCACTAACTGAATTTGCTTTTCTGGCATAAGGTAAGTCATCTGGGCAGTTGTATTCAAGCTTGCACCCAGGAATGTAATTTTTTGAGAGGGTACCAGCTGTGATTTATTTTTGTTTATGGTGTACCCTAGACAAAACAGAAGCCTTTTTAGAAACGCCAGATGCTGTATAAGAATGTCCTTGTTTTCTGCCTGAATTAGACAATATTGCAGGTATGGATATATTTGAATATTTCTTTGCCTGCAAAATGCAATTACTGTTGCCAGGCATTCTGGCTTACCTACTGTGCCCAGGGTCTTCACAAAGGGCAGTGCAGAGAACTGGTAATGCAAGTAGCCTGCTTTGAAGCGGAGGCATCTTCTGCAAGATTCCCTGATTGGGATATGCAGGTAAGCCTCTTAAGTCTAGAGTTACCAACCAGGCATCTTTGCCTAGCATAGGTAGCAACTGTTGAAGAGTCACCATCTTGAATTTTGGAATGTCCAGAAATGTGTTTAGAGTGGGTAAGTCCAGAACTGGACGCCATGATTTGTCTTTTCTGGGTACCAGGAAAAGTCTTGAATAGAAACCTTGTCCCTTTTCCTCTTCTGATACTGGTTGAATAGCCCCAGTGTTCATGAGGGACAGAACTTGTTTCTGGGCCTCTGCCCACTGATTTGGGGGCAGGTCTGGCCAACCGTTTGGGATTGGCAACGTTTGGAAATGAAATCTGTATCCCTGGGATATTATATTTAAAATCTATTTGTCCTGGGTAATAAGTTGCCAGTTTCGTGCATGAAGTGCCAGTTTTCCCCCCAAACAAGGTAAGTACTTGGTGATTGTAGAGGGAAGTCACTGAGACCATTTACCATAGGGGAGATGCCTTGCCGTTTCCAGATTTGGAGGTGGAGGCAACCCGTTGTTTTGTTCTAAAAGGTCCCTGTGACTGAAACCTGGAGCCTTTGGAATGTCTTGATTTGACTTGAGTGGCTCTCGAGGGGACTGAAAAGGACCAGTTCTTAGTAGGCCAGTGCCTACTAAATCTTGGAGGTTGCACTTGTAAGAAATCTTTTACAGTTTGCATAGATTTAGCTTTATCTTCCATCTTTTTTAACACTTCTTCAGCCCTATTACCAAAGAGACGGTCCTGTTGTAAAAGAGCATCCAACAATTTTGCTTTAACATGGTCAGGCAGAGTTTGCTCTTTGAGCCAAGAATGCCTTCTTAGCACAGATCCAGTTACAGCAGCCCAACAACAGACCTCCAAGGAATCAAAACCACATTGCAAAATATGTTTTCCAACTTGTTCAGCTGAACGTAATAAATCCTGCAAATGTTTATTTTCCACACAGAGATTAACATCATTTTCTGTTTAAGTAGTCCCATGATATGCTGTTGATATTTAAGCATATGAAATTGACAGTTTAAAGCCCTGATTACCTAGGTTGCAGACATGTAAACCTTCTTACCCCATCTATCCAGCGCCCTGGAATCTCTATCAGAAGGGGTAGGATTTTTAGCAGTAGATGCCTTAATGCCCTTGGGACACTGAGAAATGGTTTCAGGATCAGCAGTAGGATTTTTGAAAAGGAATTTGTGGGAGTCAGGAACCCTGTAGTATCTGTCTGGCTTACTAGGAGCCGGAGGCAGAGAATCAGGAGTCATACTAGATTCTGAAAAAACATCAACAATGTCTAGAACAGGAGGTATAGCCAAAGGCTTAAGCTGAGGAAGAAGAAGAAAATCCCTAAGTCTCTTTTTAGATTCAGAAAAATCCTGACTTTCCCAGTGGAAATGTTCTCTTAAGGTATGTAAAGTTTTTCCTAAAGAGAAATCCTCAGCGGGGGGAAGCAGAAGGAATGGAATCTTCTGTGTCAAAGTCCTCATAAGTAGGTATAGATGAGTCCTGTTCAGTAGAAGACTCAGAAAAAATAGAAACCTGATCAGAAGATTCATAATCAATGTCTTGCCTAGGCATCTTAGCAGGAGGGGGTTGGCTACCCCTGATCAAGGTAATTAAATATTCAGCCATTTTGATAATTTGTTTTTTAGGCATAGGGGCCTGCACACGTGGCCCAAGCGTTGTTTTATTAGACATAGAAGTAGATTTTGGCCTTAGTTTTAAAGATGGCATCAGTTTAATATACAAATAATCTTTAGGCCTGAAAACACCCTCAGAAGCCAGTGCCTGCACAGCGGCTCCGGACCCATCTAAGGTAGAGACATCCGCGGGTTCAATACTTAAAGCATCTCGCGGCATACCGGACTCCGAATGGGTCTCAGTAGAGACCTGTGAATCAAAAGCAGCAGGCATCAGGGGCTGCGAAAGCACCTCGCTGAGTACCGGTGAACTAGCGACTGGCTTAGAAGAAGCATCGTCATCAGTTTTGGACCTCGATGGCCTGTCTGTCTTTTTCTTTGCGTTTTTTTAGGTATTCCCGTAGTTGGATTGCTAACTGATGTCATTTCTGGATAGTTAAATCGTGAGCCAAAATATTTAGAAGCAAAAATATACGGACGTTTAATAGTGCGTTGATTAAATCTAGCACAAAACCGACAACAAGGTATGTTATGATCAGGGCCTAGGCAAGGAATACAGTACAAATGGAAAATCCTTATGAGATATTTGCTTCCCACAAGTAATGCAATTATTAACTTTTACTGACATCGGTAAGGAGCAAGAAAAAGTTTCCCCAACGGGGTACTTAGCTTTTAGTTGAAGACTTTGGTTCTGAAACTCGAAAACGAAAATTTCAGGGGTCGGCCGACCGGCACTTGTGAACTGCTTCTGCTTCGGGCACCGCGCGGCAAGAAAGATTGCTGCATGTTTTATACCCCTGACGACCTGACATCATGGAAGAAGGGACAGCAACTGACACAGGACTCAAGACTTTGTTAATCAGGCTGACTGAGGGCAACCTGCCAGCAGATTACCCAAATGTAATGACTGCAACAGTGAAACACGAAGAAAGTTTGTTCAGTGGTGTGTCCTATAGTTTTCATTTGACATTGTCTGGCAAGGTCTGTTTCTTAAGCCAAGCATGCCTTCTAAGTACAGAACCTGTGGCTGCTGCCCTGCAAGATGTTAATAGGGCATCAAAGCCACACTGTAAGGTGTGTTTAGTAACTTGGCTTGCAGAATGCATAAGCTCCCGTATTTCTTTATTCTCTGCACAAGCAGGAAAGGTAGATATTTGTTGCTTGAGGAATTCTATGGTATGTTGCTGGTATTTCAGCATGTCGAACTAACAATTTAGTACTCTAATGGCAAGAGTTGCAGAGGTGTATACTTTTTTACCCCATCTGTCTAAAGCTCGGGAATCCCTGTCCGAGGGGGTGGGATTCTTAGCTGTGGTGGCTTTAATTCCTTTAGGTCCTTGGGAGATTATCTCTGGGTCATCAAGTAGGATTTTTGAAAAGAAATTTGTGAGCGTCAGGGACCCTGTAATACCGGTCAGGTTTCCTGCAGGAGGAAGGGTGTCAGGAGTCAAACTGGATTCCAGAAAGACATCATCCACAACATCCAAGACAAGAGGAATGGCTAAAGGTCTGTGCTGTGGTAAGTCTAAGAATTCTCCGAGTCTCTTTTTGGACTGAGTATAGTCCTGACATTCCCATTGTAAATGCTCCCTTAAAGTATGTAAGGTTTCACCAAATAAAAATCCTCTGGAGGAGAGGCAGAAGGAATGGATTCCTCTACATCTGAATCCTCATAAGCAGATAGGGGTTGCATGTCTTCATATTCGGAAACCTCAGAGACATTGGACTCCTGGTCAGATAAAACAGATGGGGACAAGTCTCTTTCTTTTGGAAGTGGTAGGCTGGCTTCCCCTAATAAGCATGATATGGTCTTCCGCCATTTTAAGGATTTGAGATCGAGGCATGGAAGCAGGTGCCTGAGCTTGGGTTGTTGGATTTTTAGGCATAGTTCGTACCCTGGGCATTAGAAACTCTGTAGTTTTGGAGAGAAATGAAGATGCGAAAGAAGTCGTCGGTTTGTATAGAGTATCGGTAGTGCAAAGAACATCCTCGGAAGCCGGTGGCTGCTCAGCGGCTCTGGACCCATCCAAGGTAGAGACATCTGCAGGATCCTTAGTCAAAGAAGAGTCTCGCTGCATACCGGACTCAGAACGGGTCTCAGCAGCGGCCTGTGAATCCACAGAAGCGGGCATCAGGGGCTGCGAAAGCGCCTCACTGAGGACCGGCGAACTAGCTTAACGGAAGCGTCGTTGGCAGTGTTGGACCTGTGCGGTCTTTCTCTGTCTTTATCCTTATGTTTTTTCGGAAGCTCGGTAGTCGGACAGCTTACTGAAGCCATTTTGGAATATGTAGATAGAGAACGAAAATATTTAGCTACTGTAAGGGCCCGGCGATGTATAGTTCTGGCGTTGAACAAAGCACAAAAGCGACAGCGAGGGATGTCTTGGTCTGGGCCTAAACAGGTGACGCAGTAAGAATGGAACTCTCGGTGTGGCATTTGCTTTCCACAGGCGAGACAATTTTTAACTTTTTCCGACATCGGTTAGAGCAAGAAAAAAGGATCCCCAATGGGATACTTAGCTTTAGAAGACTTCAACTTCAACAAAGAAAACTTAGGTAGCGGCTGACCGGTACTCGTGCGAACTGCTTCTGCTTCAGGCTCCTCGGCAAGAAAGACTGATGTAATGGCGTTGGCTGCCTGATTTTTTACCACTGACTGCCTGACGTCAGCCCTGGAGTGACAGAAACCGACGCAAAAATAATAAGCCTATGGAATACGGGCCAACTGAGGATTACCCCCGGCAGGATAACACAAGTGTGATGACTGCAACAGGGAAACACTAAGAACATCAAAGGTTAGGCCATAACAAAAACCTATCTTAATGAAAAATAATGTAAGGAGGTTTAGATGAAAGAGCCTGGAATACAGATATTCTTTTTGCCAAAGTTATAGCTAGCAAAAAAGTCTTCCATGACAGAAATTTTAGAGCAGATTTGTCTGACTGTTCAAAAGATTTTTGTGTTAAACCCTCAAGTTCAGCTTTTATATCCCAAAGCAGTGACGGGTCCTTAATCGGAGGCCTCAGAAGAAAAATGCCTTTCATAAAAGTTTTAAACAATCTAGAGAAAGCCAAGGAAAAAGATTTGTTCCCTGGGTGAAAATTAGAAACTGCTGTCAACTGAAGATTAACTGTAGAGAAGCTTGTTGCTTCTTGAAAAAAGGGTGGTCAAAAAATGAACAACAAAAACTGAAGGAGAAAAAGGGTCAATTTTCTTACCTGATACCCAAATGGGAGAACCTTTTCCATTTGCTCTTGTAAACTTTGGTAGAATCTTTTTGAGAAGCCAAAATAATGTCACTTACAGGAGAAGAAAGCTTGAAATGTCTAACTTTCTCTGGAAGTGGAGAAACCATGCATTAGCTTGAGGGCCTGAATGTTGGGATGTTGAATCCCTGATGGGTGAAAGAGGAGTAGGCTCCAGTATCCATGGAGAATAATGAAGTTGAAACTGAACCATACTTGCAGAGGCCAGAAGGGGCCAATGAGGACTACAGAGCTCTTCAGCCAACTTGCTTTCTGCAGAAATTTGGGAATTAAGGGCATATGAGGTAAGCATAAAGGAGTCCCGTGGGCCAAATGAGCATCAAGAGCATCTCTTGAAGAGTGCCCCAGAGGGAGGGGATAAGAGCGAAGTACTTGCTGCAGTTTTGAGTGGGACAGCAAATAGGTCTTAGCAAGGTTGGCCCCAATGCTGGAAGATCATCTCTGCGACCGACTGATTGGGAGACAACTCATGAGGCATCAGAATGGATCTGCTTAGTTTGTTCACAAGCAAGATGGTCTTCCCCGGAATATGCATCACAATCAGAATGTGGTCTGATGAGATCGCTCATTCCCAATCCCTCATGTCCTCTCTGCAAAGGTGATAAGATAGAGTTCCTCCATGCTTGTTCATTTACTAGTCTACAGAGATGTTGTTGGTCTGAACTGCAATAGTTCCCAATGGAAGAACATCTTGAAATGCCTGCAATGCCAATAGGACTGCACTCATCTCCAGGACACAGATATGCAACTTGGTCTCTTGGGGGGACCACATGCCTTGGACAGTTCTTCCCAACAAGTGCCCTCCCCCACCCTAGTAGAAAAGCATCCGTAGTCACTGTGGCTACTGGGTTTGGTACAACAAAGGGTGTGCCGAGAAAAAGATTATTGGATTGTATCCACCAGCGAACATGACTAAGGAGAAAATATAGCAATGGTAATAAAGAGATACTATCAATATAGTATGGAAAAAAGGGAAAAGGTTTTTCTAATAACCAGCAAATAACTAGAGGGAGGGAAGTCAAAAGACTAGGAAAAAAAAAAAAGATATTTTTAGGATAGAAAAACTTGAATAAACTTGCAATAAGTTCTATAAATCACTCAAGACTGCCAGACCACCACTTGTCAAATGTAATTTCCAAAACAAAAAAAAATACATCCTGTATGTGAGCTGTAACATACCAGGTTGCCTGCTGTACAGCACTAAACATGCACTGGTGGACCCAAACCTACAACTGTTCAATCAGATCTCATCCAATGACTTTGTCCCAGAGATATGGCACACAAGTGTGAGGCCTCTTCGTAAGTGTGGCCCTATCATGGACCCCAGGAATTAGACTTATTAATAAGCCTTATCCGCAAGGCCATAGAACAGGTCATAACAAACCTAATAAGTTACAATATTAAAAAACTTGTAAAATTTGACCCCCATCTGTATGGCCTTGTTAAAGGTAGATCCCATTTAATGAATCTGGTAAATTTCATTCAGGAAGTAACAAGCAGTGGACAGCAGTATGCTGTCCATACAAAATACCTCAAACTCATCTAAGCATCTGATATTAACCACATGCCAACATTATCAACGCAATCCAAACTGATTCCTATGTAGTTAGATGGACAGCTAACTGTCTAATGAACAGAACCCACACTAGGGTGACAAGCAAAGCCTTTAAGAGCATGAAAGTAACCAATGGGGTACCACAGGGTTCCGTGCTAGGACCTTTGCTGTTTGCGTACCTCTCAAAGATGAGGAACTCTGGTCAACCAAGTTTGCCAGTGATTTTAAACTGGGTGTTACACTTGAATTCCCTTCTCATATGCAGAAAATACAAAGTGAACTTGCACATCTTAAGTAGCTAGTGCACCAACAGGCTAAAATTAAACAGTAAAAACTGCAATATTGCTGCATTTGGCAAACAAACCCTCCAAGCAGCTTACAGTACACAAAACTTCCTACTGCAAAATGAAGATGCTGTGACAGACCTGGGGAAAAAAGATAATTCCTTCCTCCTTGAACATTATGTTGCAACAGTAATCAGGCAGTCCTATCTGCCATTGCTGATCGCAAAAGGCATTTCCTCTGGGTCCAAAGAAATCCTGACCTGCTATATTTTGCACTGCTCAGGCCCATTGTATAATGTTATACCTCCCCTTTGTGATATACCTTACAAAACCTATAAAGCAGTTAGAGACCCCACACATTCCTGTCAAAAAAATCACGGGAGTAAAGGACTTCAACTATCAAGAGAGGCTGAAGGCTTTGTCCCTGTGTTCAGTGTCCCACAGACTCCTTAGGAGTGATTTGTGCCTTGCCTTCTGGGCCATTAGTGATCCAGCAATCCAAGACATCTTGTATCTCCATAAATCAAACAGTCCTGTGAACACCAGAACCAGAGATCTGAACCTGCTTCAGCAAATATACAAATCACGACAGAGAAAGAGAGAGAGATTCATCATAAGCGAATACTCCTTCTCTGGGACAAGCTTCCTCTCCAGGTCAAGTAATGTGACACTATCTTAAGAAGATATTAAACAATTGGATGGCTAGGAATGACCTATTCCTTTTTGGAAAGGATGTAAGGTCCAAGGGTGGGAACTGACAAGGTGTAAAGAGCCACAAGGTCCATTTGTCTTGTACATTCTAAAATTCTATTACATAAGCAAAAGGACCTCACCACAGAAAGTACAGTTTTGTACCTACCATAAATGTAGATGTCCGATAGATATGCAACTGCAGTCATAACATATGGGTTGTCCTGCCTCAGGCAGCCCTCGGTCAGCCGGATTTCAAAGTCTGGGTCCGGCGTCGGCTGGTGTTGTCTCCTCTCCAATGCCACAACGGCTGGAGTATAAAGGCATCGGCCGACGCCATCTTCTTCAGTGTTTCTTGCCCCAGATGCCAGGTGCCCTCCAAGGAAGGCTAAATTTGGTGAATGGATAAACAATTCCAGACATGCACAACAGTAATAAACAGATACACCATAAAAGATACCCCCAGCTAATAGGAATAGGGGTAGTGGAACCAAAAAGAAAGTTGCAGAGGGGTAGGAGGGAGGGAAAATCCGACTGCAGTTGCATATCTATCAGACATCTACATTTATGGTAGGTACAAAACTGTACTATGTCCTTCAAGAATGCAACTGCAGTCATAACATATTGGTTGAATACCATAGCCAAGCTGGGGGTGGTTGGAACTAAGTAAGGGATGGTGTAGCTAAAATGCCCTGCAGGACTGCCGAAGCAAAGCCTGCTCGGGATTTGGAGTATAAAGGCAGGATGCAGTGCTTGGTAAATGTATGCACGGAGCTCCATGTAGCAGCCTCTAGAATGTCCTTTGTAGCCACTCCTCTTAGGAAAGCTGTGGATGTGGCTATGGCACTGGTGGAGTGTGGCCTAATATTGGCTGGCACACCTTTTCCATGAAAGGAATAGCAGAATCTGATGCAGTGTCCAATCCATTTTGAAATTGTTTGCTTGGCGATTGCTTTTCCTTTAACTCCAGCAGCATAGGCTACGAACAGTTGGTCAGACTTTCTGGTGGTCTTTGTTCTGTCCAAGTAGCAGCGTAGTTGTCTGTGTATGTCCAAAGTATGCAGCAGCTTTTCCCCCTTGTTTTGAGGATTGGGGAAGAATGTAGGCAGGTGAATGGCTTGATTTAGAGACACCCTGGAAATTACTTTTGGCATGAAAGAAAGATTGGTCCTTAGAGAGACTCTGTCCCTATAAAAAATGAGAAAGGGAGGTACTGCCATGAGTGCCTGTATCTCCGAGACTCTTCTTGCTGATGTTACTGCCAATAGGAAAACCGTTTTCCAGGAGAGAAATTGCATTTCTGAAGATGCTGCTGGTTCAAAGGGGGGAAGAGTTAATTTTTCCAAGACGAAATTAAGGTCCCATGCAGGTACTGGTGGTTTTCTGGGAGGTTTGATATTCTTTATCCCTCTTAGGAACTGTCTTAGCAAGGGGTGTGAGAACACAGGTGGATCACAATTGTATTTTGCTGAGATTGCTGAAGCGTGGATCTTTATGGAAGAATATGAGAGGCCAGTATGAAACAATTCTGCCAAGTATTCTAATATCTGAGGTATGCTCAATACTGTTGTATCCTGACCCTTGTTGGCATTCCAGATGATGAATCTCTTCCACTTAGCTGAATAGGTCTTTCTGGTGGAAGGTCTGCGTGCTTCCAGTAAAATCTCTTGAACTTCTTTGGAAAGAGAGATATCGGAAGAAGTTATGGTAGCCTCCAGGCTGTCAGATGCAATGTTTGCAGGTTTTGATGAACAGTCCTGTAATTGTGCTGGGTTAGAAGCAGAGGCCATAGAGGCAGAGGCCACGGCTTGGTCCAAGTTATGCTCAACAGCAATGGGTACCAGTGCTGCCTTGGCCAGTCTGGAGCTATCAAAAAGCCTGTTGGTCGTTCTGCTTTGATCTTCAGTATCACCTTGGTCAGCAGTGGTAGAGGAGGGAATGCATAAATTGTTAGGGAATTCCAGCTGAAGGAGAGAGCATCCGTTTTCCAGGCTAGAGGATGATGAGTTCTTGTACAAAACTTTTCCAGGTGATGGTTCAGGTGAGAAGCAAAGAGATCTATGTCTGGTCTTCCCCATACCCTTGTTATTTGTGAGAAAATGTGAGGATGCAGCATCCATTCGTGTGGATCCCAGAAATTTCTGCTCAGCTTGTCCGCCAGAACATTGTCCTTGCCTGGCACAAACTGGGATTGTAAGTGGATCTTCAGGCTCAGGGACTTTTCCCAAAGAATCATTGTTAATCTGCAGAGGGGATAAGAATGAGTGCCTCCCTGCTTGTTTATATACCACATAGCCGTGGTGTTGTCTGTCCTTATTAGCAAATGTCCTTGTTGAAGTGATTTTTCGAAAGTCTCGATTGCACGTATCACTGCCAACATCTCCTTTTGATTTATGTGCAGATGTCTTTCCCTTGGGTTCCATTGCCCTTGGATGCATCTGTCCGCCATGTGCGCCCCCCCCATCCATGATCTGAGGCGTCTGTTGTAATGATTTGACCTGCTTGAGGTTTGTTGAAAGACATGCCTTGGTTTAACTGACTTGCTTGAGCCCACCACAAGAATTCTCTTTGCAGACATGGAATAAGTGGGATTACATCCTCTAGGCTTTGGCTGTGTTGGGACCATAAGCTTTTTAAGTACCATTGCAGCTTTCTCATATGAAGTCTTGCCAAAGGTATCAGAAGAATGCAAGATGCCATGAACCCCAGGGCCTGCAGGATTTTCCTTGCAGTCAGCTGGGAGAGCTTTGCTAGGCCTTTGAAGTAGACTGGTAACTGCTCTTGTTTTTCTTCTGTGAGGAAGGCCATTTGTGTTTTTGTATCCAGTTTGGCTCCCAGGAAAATAATCTGTTGGGATGGCAGTAGTCTCGATTTTTGAATGTTGACTGTGTATCCCAAGGCCTGTAGTAATTGAATGACATAGTCCAAGTTTGTTATCAAGGTTTGTTTGTTGTCTGCTTGTATCAGGCAGTCGTCCAGGTAGGGGTATATTTGAATCCCCTGGAGTCTGCAGTGTGCCACTACTGATGCCAGGCATTTCGTGAACACTCTGGGCGCAGTAGATAAGCCAAATGGCAATGCTGAGAATTGATAATGCTCTGTCCCTGCAAGAAATCTGAGGTATCTTCTGCAACTGTGTCTGATTGGGACATGCAGGTATGCCTCCTTGAGGTCCAGAGTGACTAGCCAAGACCCCTTGCCCAGCATGGGAAGGAGTTGCTGTAACGTCAGCATTTTGAACTTTGGCACATTGAGAAAAGTATTTAGAGTAGACAAGTCCAGTATAGGCCTCCATTTGTTTTCTTTTCTTGGAACAAGGAACAGTCTTGAGTAAAATCCCTGGCCTTGTTCCTGAGGAGGGACCTTTTCTATTGCTTTTATGCTTAGCAGCTTTGAAACTTGAATGAGTGCCTCTGCCCTTTGATGATGTGGCAGGTTTGGCATGCCTTGTCTTATTGGTAAAGTATGGAAGTGGAATCTGTAACCTTTGTCTATTAAATCCAGAATCCAGTTGTCCTTGGTTAAGATATGCCAGTTGCTTGAGAATAAGGATAATTTTCCGCCTAAAGGTGCTTCTCTTTGAGCTTTGGTAGGCGGCATGAAAGTCAAGTCATTTTGATTGTCCTTGTGGTGCAGCTGGACTGCCTGCGCCACTTCTTTGATTTGGTGGTTGCCAATGGCGGCCCCTGTAGGAGCCTCGGTTTTGCCCTCTACCTCGAGCACGCCTGTTTTTTCCCCTTTGAAACTTGTCAGTGTCTGGAAAGGACCAATTCTTTGAAGGCCAATTCCTGCTGAATCTGGGTGGCTGAACCTGGAGGAAATCTTTCACTGTCTGAACTGATTTTGCCTTTTCCTCAATGGACTTCAACACATCTTGTGCATTAGCACCAAAAAGCTTTTGTTTTTCCAGAGGTGCATCAAGTAACTTTACTTTAACATGGTCTGGCAGTGGCTGTTCTTTTAACCAAGCATGTCTACGTATAACAGCCCCTGTCATAGCTGCCCTACATGAAGCCTCCAATGCATCATAACCACACTGTAGAAAATGATTGCTAACCTGCTGAGTGTTAGAAAGGCATATCAATAGACTCAGGAGAGGCTAGCTTTTTCTGTAAATCATCCAGTAAATAATCCTGGTACTGAAACATATGAAAAAGGCAATTAAGTGACCTCATGGCAAGGGTGGTAGAGGTATAAACTTTTTTACCCCATCTCTCTAGGGACCTTGCTTCCCTATCCGCTGGCAGTGGATTCTTGGCTGATGAAGTAGCCACTCCTTTGGGGCCCTGTGAAATAGTTTCAAGATCCACAGAGTGGGCCTTAAAGAGATGCTTGTGAGTGTCAGGGACCCTGTAATATCTGTCTGGCTTGACAGGAGCAAGAGGGAGAGAATCAGGGTTAGCACTGGAGTCGGAGAAAACATCATCCAGGACATCCATAACTGGAGGGATAGCTAAAGGCCTGTGCTGGGGTAACTTGAGGAAGGTACGTAGCCTTTTCCTAGAATCAGAAAATTCCTGACCCTGCCACTTAAAATGCTCCCTCAGAGTGGAGGACTTCACCGAATGAAAAATCCTCTGGAGGAGAGGCAGAGGGAATTGACTCCTCAGCATCAGAGTCCTCATAGGCCTGGAAGGATTCTTCTTGTGTATCTGAATGCTCAGAATCCCCAGAGGCTTCATCTGAAGAGAGGTTGTCAGCCTGCTCAGTTCTAGGCCTTTTCTCTGCAGGCGGCTGAGAACCTCTGTCTGGGTGAGGCTGAGACCCCCTGATAAGAGAGATGAGGTCTGCAGCAAGAGACATGATTTGCTTATCAGAAGAAGGGGCCTGGACAGAAGGTTTGGGATGGGCCTTGGCCTGGCTGGCGGCCTTGGCACGTGCAAAGGCCTTGATGGACATGGATACAGGAGGCCTAGCTGCCCCACGTGCAGGAGTAACCTTGTCCACGGGAATGGTGTCGGGTAGATCCAGAACTTCGGTTTCTGGAAGAAAATCAATAACCGGCACCGGTGTAGTCTCCGGGACTGAAGGACGTGTTACTGCTGTGTCATCGGCCTGGAGCGGTTGAATTACCGCTTCCGAAGCACTCGCGGAGGGCTTAGGAGAAATATCGGTAGAGGACGCGGGCCGCGGATGTCGGTCCCGGTCCTTATGCTTTTTGGAAATTTGTGTTGTCGGTTGTTCCGATGGCATGATATAAGCGAAGGATTCGCCGAAAAAGTCTTCAGCAAATTCTGCCCGGCGCCTGAGAGTGCGCTTATTAAAGCGAGCACAGGCAGCACAGGCCGAGATGTCGTGGTCTGGGCCCAGGCAAGGGAGGCAGTAAGAATGGAAGTCCTTATGAGGTATTTGTTTACCACAAGACAAACAATTATTAACTTTCTCAATTTGTTCTGACATCGGCTGAGGCAAGAAAAAATGTTTCCCAACGGGGTACTTAGCTTTTAGATGACTTCGGTAACTGAAAACACAGGAGCTGACCAACCGGCACTTGCAAACTGCTTCTGCTTCGGGCACCGCGCGGCAAGAAAGACTGAAGAAGATGGCGTCGGCCGATGCCTTTATACTCCAGCCGTTGTGACGTCGGAGAGGAGGTGACACCAGCCGACGCCGGACCCAGACTTTGGAATCCGGCCGACCGAGGGCTGCCTGAGGCAGGACAACCCATATGTTATGACTGCAGTTGCATTCTTGAAGGACATCGGAGTAACTGTAGCACACAGGGATACAAAAGTTATGTGCTTACCATAATGCTAGACACTTTCATTCACATCTGTCCAATATGACCTGTGGGTCCTCAAGCCACTTGGTGGATCCTTCTTAGCACCATTAATTCTCTAGCTTCAAAGCCCCATGTGATGTGCGATTTTACTTTCCATAATGCACCAGGGTCTAGAGTTACCTCAGACTGAGTTTGGGACCTGTCAATATACTGCATTATATAAAAAAACAAAATCAAGGTCCTTCAAGACCTAAGAGAAGGGGGATGGCAGCTTTGCCATACTGGATGGACAAAAATACAAGATCTAGAATTATGGTAAGTACATAACTTTTGTATCCTACTCATTCAGTCTGCCCATTCTGACCTGTAGATTAGAACCCAAGATACTTGAACTCCACAGTGGCATCATGACAGAAGACATCTGAGGACAGAGGCACCAAAGGATGATCTAGCCCCCAAAATAGAACCATAATGCATGATAAAAGTGCACACAGTGGAGGATCAAGTGACAGCTGTACAGATTGAATCTTCTGAATAACACATGAAAATGCAATAAAAGTTGCCCCTGCCCTGGAAGAATGAGCCTTGGGTTTACCCATCAGAGGTCAGCTGTGTGAGGCAAACACGAAACAATGCAATCTGAAAGCCATTTGGAAAGAGATATTTTGAAAAGTGTTTTTTTTTTTAATCTAGTTTGTTCACTGCAAAACAGACAAAGAGCTGAGAGCTCTTTGGATGAGCAGCAGTTCTATGAAGGTATTAAAACTTATGCCCTAGAGGACAAGAGGGATGGCATAATGGTTAAGGTGATTACCTCACAGTCAAAAAATTTTCTACAGGGTCTGATTCTCAGTTGGTATGCATGTCGATGAGTAAAAAGGTCCCTGTGTTTGTTAGTCAAGTATACACTTATTGGTTGGGAGGCTGGTATAATGGTATGTACCTTAAAGACACAAGGTCCAAAGTTTGATTCCCACATGGGTAACTGGATAGGCTTAAATGGCCCACAAGGTCAGTTAGCCTAGTACTAATCTAGGAGTCTGAGCCTATGAACACAGCAGTCTATGCACATCTAAGATGAGGAGAATGCGCTTTTGTTAGAATGATTAATAAAAAATACTGACAAGTATGTAGGCTGCATCATGTTCATTTCAGAAGCTTTATAAGGAAGAAGAGAGAGGTTAGTGTGGACTGAGAGACTATCCTTGTGAAAAAAAAAACAAATGAAGGTCTGACAAAGAAGGGGCATGAAGTTCAGAGTCTATCCAGGTAGAAGTGATGGATACTAAACAAGTTGGGTTTTCCAGGAAAGTATTTGTTTTTTTTTCTAGGACAGAAACTTTAATGGCATTGACAAAGCTGGCTTGAATGTTGTCTTTGCCAAAGCTTCTAGCACAAAATCCCAAGCAGGAGCAGGTTCTCTTACTGGTGGTCTAAGTAAAAAAATTAGAAGTTATGTACCTACCATAACGTTCCATGTTAGTTGTCTTCTCTCGCCTTCTTTCTTGCTGGATGGGTTCGGAGCCGATCCTCGGCTCCGACTCGGCACTTGCTTTAGCTTGAGAACTCCTTTTACCAGCTCGAGGCAACCCTATATCCCATGATGCAAGGCGGAACTACCTCAGATCTCATTTGGCAGCTAACCTACCCTGCTAAGGACTAACCTAACATAATTAGGAAAACAAGTTCATAAAAAGAGTCCTCATATGAAGGCTCAGGAGGAAACAACCTGATAGGAACTCTTCAAGATCTGTCCAGGCCAGGGGTAGAGGGAGGGCGAAGAAAGAAGGCGAGAAGACAACTAACATGGAACGTTATGGTAGGTACATAACTTCTAAATGTTAAGTTGTCAATCTCGCCTTCATTCTTGCTGGATGGGACCGTCCCTAGCACCTGTATCCCGGGTGGCTCAATGGAACAGACTCTTGAGAACTGTGGAACCAAAACTGGCCCTATCTCTGGAGGCCAAGTCCAACTTGTAATGAGAGACAAAGGTATGAGGCGTGGCCCAAGTAGCTGCTGCACAAATAGTATCAATGGGTAGTCTATCCTGAAAGGCTGCAGAAGTGGATAGACTCCTGGTTGAGTGTGCTTTTGGTTTAGAAGATAGCTGCTTGCCTCTGAGAGAGTACACAAAGGAAATGGTGGAAGTCAACCATCTGGATAAGGTCACTTTAGAAACTGGAAGACCTATCCTGTTTTCTGCATAGGAGACAAATAATTGGTCCGATTTTCTAAATTGTTTAGTTCTATGCAAATAGTACCTGAGCTGACGATGGACATCCAAAAAATGAAGCTTCTATTCAGCTCTGTCGGAATAGTTTGGGAAGAAGACTGGTAGATCTATAGATTGGTTAATATTGGTTTGAGACACAACTTTGGGGAGAAAGGAAGGGTTCGTTCTTAATGATACCCTGTCCTTATGAAAAACCAAATAAGGGGAACGAATGCAGAGAGCTTGAATCTCGGAAACCCTTCTTGCTGAAGTGACAGCCAGTAAGAATATAGTTTTCCAGGTCAACAACTTCAAAGAACATGAAGCAGACGGTTCGAAGGGAGGTAGTATCAAGGATGCCAACATTAAGTTCAGATCCCATTGCGGAGGAGGATGCTTTATAGGCGGCTTTAGGAGAAAAACTCCTCTCAGAAAAGCCTTGCATAATCTATGAGACATAATGTTATTGTCATGCAAGCCAACATGATACTTGGAAATAGCAGCCAGTTGTACTTTAACTGTAGATGACGAGGATCCTGAATGAAAAACCTCCGCCAGGAAATCTAAAACAGAATGTACAGGAGCAGTAAAGGGATCAATATTCCTGGAATTTGCCCAAATAGAAAAACGTCGCCACTTGCTAGCATAAACAGTCCTAGTGGGCGACTTTAAGGAAGACACTAAGATGTCTCTGACGGAGTCAGAGATCATCGGAAGCCTGGCTAGGGAAGGAAGTGGAGCAACCAAGCAGTGAGGTTGAGAGAATGAATGGCCCGGTGCTGCTGACCCGACTGGTGGATCAAGAGATCCGGAACTGGGTCCAGATGCCAGGGCTGCACCAGAAGGTGATGATGCAGAGACGGAAACCAAATTTGTCGAGGCCAATAAGGGGCAATGAGAATCAACTTGGCTCTCAAAACGGTGGCTTTCTGAATGACTTGTGGAATCAAGGGAAAAGGAGCAAAAGTGTGCAGAAGTCCCGGGCCAATCCTGGGTTAGAGAGTCTCTCAGGGATTGGCCTGGAAGGGGAAAGAGGGTGAAATAATCGGGCACTTGTTGTTTTGAGGAGTAGCAAAAGATCGCAACAAGGAGTGCCCCACTGCAGAAAAATCTGATCCACTACAGATTGATTGAGAGACCACTCGTGAGGCATCAGAATGGATCTGCTCAGCCTGTCCGCCAAGAGGTTGGACCTGCCGGGGATGTGCGTTGCTATCAGAAACCGATGAGAGGAGATTGCCCATTGCCAAAGTCTGAGAGCTTCTCGACACAACGGATAGGACCTGGTCCCGCCCTGCTTGTTGATGTACCAGACCACAGACATGTTGTCCGTTTTTACTGCAATAGTCCCCGTGGGAAGAAAGTCGTTGAGGGCCTGCAACGTTAAAAGCACCGCTCTCATCTCCAGGACATTTATGTGCAGATGGTATTCTATGGGTTGCCACGTCCCGTGGACCATCCTGCCCTGATAATGCCCCCCCCACCCGATCAGAGAGGCATCCGTAGTGACTGTGGCAACTGGAGGAGGGGAAACAAAGGGTCGGCCCTGATGAAGAAGAGGGGAAGATATCCACCAATTCAGATGAGTTCTGCACGACTGTGTGACTAAGATTTCGTGCCTCATCGGGAGACTGTGGTACGACCACTGCGTGAATAGCATCCACTGCAGAAGACGCATGTGGAAGTGAGCCAGTGGTAGTAGAACAATGGCCGCAGCCATAAGACCTAGAACCTTCAGTATAAATCTGGCTTTGACCTTGTTGCTCTGCAATAAAATCTGAACTAATTTTTGGATGTCCAGAATTCTTTGATCTGTTAGTCTGGCTAACATTTTGACGGTGTTTAATTCTGCGCCTACAAAGGTGATAGATTGGCAAGGCAGCAGAGAAGATTTTTCGAAATTTACTGAAATTCCCAAACTCCTGCAAAGCTGTAGAGTGTAGTCTCTGGTCTGAAGAAGCTGACACCTGGTGGTGGCGGAGAGGAGCCAGTCGTCCAAATAAGGAAACACCTGGAATCCTTGACGTCTCAGATGAGCTGTGACCACTGCCATACATTTGGTGAACACTCTGGGGGCTGAAGTGAGGCCAAAGGGCAGGGCTCTGAATTGGTAATGACTGGTCCCTAGCCGAAAGCGGAGAAACCTTCTGGAGCGCCTGTGAATCTTTATGTGATAGTACGTGTCCTGAAGGTCTATAGAGCACATCCAGTTGTCCTTGCCCAGAAATCCGGAATCTTGCCTTCTTGACAAATCTGTTTAGACTGCTCAGGTCTAATATTGGTCTCCAATCTCCCGTCCTTTTGGGGACCAAAAAGAATCTCGAGTAGACGCCGGATCCTACCTGGTCTGCCGGCACAGTCTGGATGGCTCTTTTTTCTAGGAGCTTTGAAACCTCCTGTTCTGCCAAATCCCTTTGACCGGGTGAGATGTCTGGAAGGGATTGTTGAGGTACGGGATACCTTTCGAAGGGGATTTTGTAACCCTCGGATATGATCGACTGTACCCACATATCTTGTGATAGGGATTGCCAGGCTACTGGGTACAGCAAAATCCTTCCCCCGACTGCCTCCAAGGGTGGACAGTCGGGCAACACCTCAGGGATGCTGAAAGGGCTTCTCAGGAAGAGACTCCCTGTTGCCCTGGTTCTGAGGACCCCCCCCTGCCTCTAGGGCGGCGTCTATTGTTGTTACCCCCTCTGCCTCTGGGGGTAAACTGACCACGTGTGTCCGGTGTAGCTCCTTGGGCTTTGCGGAACCACATCTCCCCCCCCTTCTGACCCTTGGGATATGGTCTAGAATGAGTGGAAAAATGGACTCCAACGGCAGAAAGAGTTTTACCGTCCTGCTCACACCTGGTCAAGGTATCCTTCACCTGAGGTCCGAACAAAGCCGAACCATCAAAGGGGGTATTGGTGAAGGACGCCTTAAAGGGGTCCGCAAAATTACAAAGCCGCATCCAGGCTTGGCATCTAAGAGCAACTCCTGTGCCTGCGGCCCTGCTCGCTCCATCGGCCGCATAGGATATGAGCCGCATGGAGGAGTTGGATAGGGAATTCAGGATTGCTAGCTGTGAGGCAATCTTTTCTTGAGCCCCAGCAGCAGAAGGATCCTGGACCACTTCACCCAGTTCCTTGAGAATATCTCTTTGAAGCCTGGTGAAGTGACAAAGGTAGTTCAGCGAACGCATAGCAAAGGTCAGAAAGAAAACATCCGCTTTCCATATCTGTCCATGGTCCTAGAATCCTTGTTAGGAGGATGGACAGGTACTGAAGGATCCGCCAGTTCCTTCTTAGTGGCCGCCGCCACCACCATAGCATCCACAGAGACGCCCTTTGAAAGAAACTGTTTGTCCGTAGGGGCCGTGATAAATTTGGATGGTCTCCTGGGGACAGGTTCCACAGAATCTGGAGCCGCCCACGCCTTCCGAGCCACAACCTGCATAAGTGGGTCGAAAGGCGGAGACACCCAGGAGGTGGAGGGTCGGGATCCAAAAGCCTCCAGGTATACCGACTCATCCTCGGAGGGATCAATGGATGGCCAATTCCCCCTCTGTTTGAGGAGCTCAAGGATGTCTGAAAAGGAGACATCCTCAGAGGGGGATCGTGGGGAACCCTCCGACTCATCTAAGTCGGTATCCGATGTAGTAGACTCGGGGGAGTCTGTGTGTTTCCTCTTACACGTCCTCTTCCGAGGGTTCACCTGCTGGATCAGGAGAAACTTCGGAGGAGGAAATTCCCAATGGGGAAACCTGGGGCGATGGATCCCTGGGCCTGAGAGCAAGAGGCTGGCAAGAGGCGTCTACAGGCACTGAAGAGGGAGGAGCTAGAGGGATGGACCGTTGACCTGGCTCAGAGGCCAGGACACTCCTCATCACCTCAAAGGCTCCCCTCCCCGGGAGGCCGGAATATCCCCGATCCGAGGATACAGGAATTCCCGGCTCCACTGAGAGGGAAGGCTCAGAGGCCGATGTCGGTGCTGAGCTTACCAAAGCCGAAGCCCCGAGAGGGAGAGCGGGGTCGGACAAGGGTCCGATGCCACTAGCCCCCTCGGAGCCGACAAGGGAAACCCGACGACCGGATCCCTCCAAGGAAGGCCTCAAGGAGGAGATCGGAGCCAAGGACGACTGAGCCGAAGGATGTATAGGCTCCGGCGCCGAAACAGTCGCTGTCCCGAGAAGCTCCGGCTCCGAACTCTGGTGTGGAGTCGGAGGAGGAGGTTCAAGGGTGAGACAATAGCGAAGTCTGTTGAGACGGGCTATGGAGCATTTGGGCCAGTGCCTGCGACTTCAACAGCCTGCTTACCACCCTCTCTAAGTCGTGGTCAGACAGCCTGGAAGATCTCGAAGATCGGCTCCGATGGCTCCGCTCCGACAAACGAGGAGACCCCGGAGCCGAGTGGATACTCTGCAACGAAGGGGACCGAGATCTCTTTCGGGACGAAGTCATCGGAGCCGAAGTCCCCTGAATTCCAGATGGAGTCGAAGGTTTCTCGGCTCCGATGCTGGATAAGGTGTCGGCTCCAGCCGGAGCCGACAAGGCCACAGTAGACAGGGTGTCGGAACCAGTCGGTGCCGAACCCACTACTTTTAAAGCAGATAGATCGGTTCCAGCTGGAGCCGATCTCGGCTCCGACGGAGCCGGAGCCACCGGAGGAGGCTTGGATACTGAAGCCTGAGCCTTCGGTGGCTTAGAAGGTTTCCCAGACCCTGTTTTTGAGGGAGAACCTTCTGGCTTAAGTAAGCCACGGAGGATTAGCTTATTCCTCCGTTCCTGCAGGACTCTCTGGCTAAAAGAGTGACACAAAGCACAGGAGTCCTGCAGGTGCAAAGGCCCCAGGCAGTAAACACAAGAAGTGTGACCGTCTGTCAGAGACATTTTCTGACAGCACGAGTCACACTTCTTGAAGCCTGAGACCTTGCCTTCCTTAGACATTATCCTAGGAGGAAGTCACACACAAAACCCCAACAAACACACACAATTAATCCCCTAACACACAACACACAGGTAGGGATTAACCAATTGGGTTTAGGCCTAATTAACTTTTACACTAAAGAAATAAAAAGTTTTGAAATATAAGGGAATAGGGTGGGCTGTAACACACTACAGACTATAAAAATGGGAACAAGGGGGAAATAAAACCCTAACTAAGCTTTTGACAAGAAAATTACTTACCTCAGCTGGCAAAGGAGACCTCTTTCGCTAAGCGGCAAACGAGATCTGGGGTAGTTCCGCCTTGCATCATGGGATATAGGGTTGCCTCGAGCTGGTAAAAGGAGTTCTCAAGCTAAAGCAAGTGCCGAGTCAGAGCCGAACCCATCCAGCAAGAATGAAGGCGAGATTGACAACTTAACATCAAAGTTTAGACAAGATGACGGAATGTTCCTGATGACCCTTATGAAAGCCAGAGACGGCTGCCAACTGCACTTTCACTGTGGAAAAACTGGAGCCAGACTCAAGATAGGCTAAGAAACAGAGAACAGATGGAGAAGGGGCTGAAGAAGAGATCATTTGTTTGAAAAGAAACCCATGAGATGAGAAGTTTCCATTTTCCATGGTAAAAGTCTGTGTGTGTGGGCTCTTCTCTGAGATGCTTTTAGAATCCATCACCTCAAGAAAGAGAAGGAAGCATCACTGTCCATTACTGGAACTAGAGAAATCAAGTAGTTTCAGGATGTTAACATCTGGGTGAGGATTCCCAGAAGAGTGTGAAAAAAGATCCTGAACTGGATCCAATATCCAACAAGGTTCCCTGAGAAGGATGTCTGAGAAGGGGAAACCAAAAATGTCTGGGCCAGAAGTAAGACAGAGGCCTTGCACTTTGCTTTTTTCTGTAAGAACATGGAGGTCAGGGGCAAAGGGGGAAATGTGCAAAGAAGACCGAGGGCCATTGCTGGGTTTCAGCATCCCTCTGTGACTGTCCCTGAGGAGGGATCATGTCAAAGTAGAGGCTACAGTTGGTGTTTTGTGGGAGGAGAAAAGACCATAGAAAGGAAAGCCTCAAAAACTGAAGATTTGCTTTGTCATCACTGAAATGAGGACCCACTCAAGAGGTAATAGAAAGGATCTGCTTACTGTCTGAAAGGTAACGGAGCGCTCATGTAAAGTGTGTTACTATGACAAAGTGATGCAAGGCCTTTTGCCAAACACTCACCGCTTTCCAACCAAGAATAGGATCTGGTTTCAAAGGAAGGTAGCCCTGAAGTTCATGCAACATAAGCAGGACTGCCTGCATCTCTAGGACAGTGATGTGAAAGTTAGCCTCACTGGCGGTCCATAAACCTTAGACCATCCTCCCACTGTAATACTCCCCCACCTAGGGAGGAGGAGGAGATGTACATGGTTACTACTGCTACCAGGGGAGGTGGAACAAAGGGCCTGCCAGACAGAACCAGTAAGGATTCGAGCCACCACTGCAAATGTTTCCTGCATGTATTGGTTATAAGGACAGGTATGGACAAAGGATGCCAAAGTTGAGACCACTGGCCACACAACAGCCATTTAAGTATTCTAAAGGTTCGGTGTGCATGTTACCATACGAGTAATGAAGAAGTCATCAGCCCTAGAATCCTGAAAGCCACAGCAGCAGTGAGGGATGCAACTTGAAGAAGAGTTAGCACCATCCACCTGAAAGCCAGAGTTCTGTTCGGTAGGAGGAAAAAAGGAAATCATGTACTCACTATAACGTTCCATCTGTTTTGTCCATTTTCATTTTTCTTCACTGATGGGTCTTGGATCCGACTCGGCTGCATTTCCAAGACCTTGGATCCTAGTCTCAAGCTTTTCCCTTTTTCCATAATGCACCACACTACCCCTAACTCCTCAGATCAAGTTTACTGTTTACTGCCTATTGCTTTTTAAGACAGGTTAGATAAAGAAACAATTAGAGCGCAAACCAAAAACATAAAAGTTGCTATATTATCCAAGACCCTTCTAGGAATGACAAGGCCAGGGGATGGCTAGGAGGGAAACTGAGGAAGAATGAAAATGGACAACACAGATGGAACATTATGCAGAGTAAATAACTATCTAAAGTTGTCCTTTTCATATCCCCAGCAATGTAACTCTTGGGAGGCCCTCAAAGAAGGCTATGCCGGAGCACTGTCGAACCAAGGAAGTTCCACTTCTAGAGACAATGCACAACTTGTAATGTTTCACAAAGAGAGGAGTCTTAGACCAAGTGACTGCAGCTCCAATAACATCAATAGAAGCTTGGGAAAAAAATAGATGCAGTAGGCATAAATATGGCAAAATGGCTGTAGGATAACTAAGCAATTCTAAACCATTTTAGGAATAAAACAGCAAAAATACGGTCAGTAATCTAAGTGGTTACAAGAGAGAAAGAGGGAGAGAAGCCTTACCTGATGATGCCAGAAGAGGGCAATGAGATAACAGAGGTCCTCAACCTCCTGAAACTGTGGCATCAACAGTATTGGGGTACACATACAGGAGGGCCTTCCTGAAAACTTGAAAGCGTTAGAAGAACTGCTCTTGTGTCTGGGCTTATGGAAATTGATTCTTGGTCTATGAGGAGGGGCATGTGGATAGACCATCTTTCACTTAATATGTGCTCCCACCATAGTTGGGGGAGGGGGGCATCTGAGAATATATAGTAATTACAGGAGGAAAAAAAAAGGTTTGCTTGAATAAATAAAGTCCTCTGAATGGATCCAACAGTGAACACAATGTTTGCAAATTCTGCACATTTATAGGAGAAGATAGAAGTTAATAAGGAATAGACCATGGTACCATCATCAAGTCTACTGAAAAATTTGCATGAAAAAATGTAACTAGAAGAGATAGAGAAATGGGAAAACTGACGCAGACTGAATGGTTAACAATGGTTTTGCTGCAGATGACATACTAAACATAGGAGAGCAAGGTGAGGGCAACATGAATTGCAGTACTTAATTGCATCCCTATGAAAATTCTGGATTCTCCAAGGAATCAGTTTTCATTTGGCTATATTTTCCATATTGTCTAGGGATTTGGAGGGTGTATGAAAAAAATAAAACCTGGTTTGTAGAAGTTGATATCTAGCTGGCGTAGTGAGAAGCCAGTCATTCATAAATGAAAAAACAACTGGAATCCTACTACTCTCATGGGAGTTGCCATAACTCCCCAGAATTAGGTAAACACCTTGGTGGGATGTGGCGAGAGTAAAGGACATTAATCTGAATGCGAGTGACTGGCTCCCAGTTGAAAACGACGACGACTCAGAAAGTACAGTTTTGTACACTTACCATAAATGTAGATGTTCAAGTGTATTCACTGTTGCAGTCATCACACTTGGGTTATCTGCCTGCAGGTAGCCCTCAGTCGGCCCGAATACCAGAGACTTAGTATTTCTGCGTTAGTTGCTGTTGCTTCAGGACTGACTTCAGGTTGTCAGGGGCATAAAAACAGGCAGCCGATGCCATTACATCAGGTTTTCATGCCCCAAATGTCAGGAGCCCCCCAAATAGGGAGCTAAGTTATGGTGGGAAAAACACCACCAGTAAAAAGTAAATAACAATAGCCCTGTAAGGGGTGAGTAATAGACCTAGAGAGGAGACAGACAGAGACAAGGGGGCTGGAGGGTGGGAAACCAGGACTGCAACAGTGAATACACTCGAACATCTACATTTATGGTAAGTGTACACAACTGTACTATGTTCTTCGTGTTTCACTGCTGCAGTCATCACACTTGGGTTGATTCCCAAAGCTGAAGAATGGGTGGAGGCAGTCAAGACATTCAATATGGTCAACCATCAACTTCTCCTCCACACTTTAAAATCCCTGTCACTTGACTCACTAGCACTACAGTGGTTTGACTCATACTTGACAAACAGAAAACAAGCAGTCCTCTGGGACAGCCATCTATCCTCTCAACTCCCAGTTACTATTGGCGTCCCACAAGGATCCATCTTAGGTCCCCTACTTTTCTCTATATTCATAAATAACCTGCCCACTTCCCTCCCTACATCCACTTGTATACAGTATGCTGATGATTCTACTCTCATCTGCTCTGCTCCATCCCCAGTAGAACTCCACTCCTCTACCCAATTGGTTTTCACAGCAGCAGAAAAATGGTTTCAAAATATCTGTCTCCTCCTAAATCCCAAAAAAACAAACTTCTACTTTTCACCCCAACCCTTAAATCCACCCCAATCACTTTTTCCATTGTGTCCTGCAATGGCACTATCATTAAACCTGACTATTCCACAAAACTGCTAGGTGTCACCATAGACAATCAGCTAAACTTTGACTATCACATTGATTTAACTATCAAGACAGTAAATAAAAAGATAGGTGCCCTCTACAGACTTAAGCCCTTTCTTACTGCCACATCCCGAGTATCTCTTGCCCAAACTCACCTCATCTCTACACTACTGTATGCCTCTCCTTCTTTTATCAACATTTCTAAAGCTAACCTTCAGAAACTTAATTTAGCCTACCATAGTATTGCCAGATTTGCCACTGGCTCTCCATTCCGTACTCATCACTGTCTTAACTTAAAGAAACTCAACTGGCTAGAACTTCCAAACCTAATACTCCTACAGCAATTAGTCATCACTTTTAAAATTCTACATTACCCCTCCCACACACCCATACTGAACAACCTCATCACACCTTATAAAAATCTTACTACACTTCGCTCAGCCAACAAGCTTCTAGTAACTACTCTCAAATCTCATAATAAAGCAGGTGACTCCTTATTTGCAAACACTGTCGGATCATACTGGAATAAACTTCCCACAGAACTGACCTCCCTAGGCTCATGTCACCTTTTCAAAAAACAGATTAGAAATCATTTACAAAATCACTGGTTATGCCCATGCTCCAATCCCGACTGATAACTGTTCCACTACCTGCTTTCATAGTTAACACTGTATATTAAATTGTATCTTGCTTTTTCTCAAGGTTTGATTGTTTTTTTGTTTAGTGATTTTTAAACTGTAAAGTTTATAGTATGATAGTGGAGCTTTCCTCCTCAGCCCTCTGCTGAAAATAGACATGTATCCAGCCAGACTAGCCCAGCAATACTGTATATTCAATTGTACTTAACTTTTTTGTCATTGTTTGATTGTGTTTTTGATTAGTGATTTTTTTTAAACTGTAAAGTTATAGCATGATAGTGGAGCTTTTCTCCTCGGGCCTCTGCTGAAAATGGACATGTATCCAGCCAGACTAGCCCGGTTAACAAATGTAAAATAAATAAAATAAAATAAAAAGACGAGTTGGGGCTGGCTAGTATGCCCTGCACGACTGCTCTTGCAAAACTTGCCCTGGATTTGGAAAAGATAGGCAGGTGGTAATACTTGGTGAAGGTGTGAACAGAACTCAAGGTAGCAGCTTCCAGTATGTCCCTGGTAGGGACTACTCTGAGGAATGCTGTAGATGTAGAAGTTTCCCTAGTGGAGTGCAGTCTGACCCCCTGAGGGGTTGGTTTCCCATGGTGTTTGTAGCAGAAATTGATACAGTGTGCTATCCATTTGGAAATTGTTTGTTTTGAAATGGCCTTGCCCTCTGCCCCTGGTGCAAACTGACTAGTAACTGGTCAGACTTCCTGAAGGGCTTAGTCCCATCAAGGTAGAATCTGAGCTGTCTGTGCATGTCTAAGGAGTGCAGGATCCTTTCCCCTTTATTTTGAGGATTAGGGAAGAAGGTTAGCAACTGGATAGATTGGTTGAGAGCCACACTGGACACCGCTTTAGGCATAAAGGAAGGGTTATAGTCCTGAGGGAGACCCTGCCAGCATGAAAAATAATGAAGGGTTCCACAGCCATAAGTGCTTGTAGTTCAGACACTCTTCTAGCTGAAGTGATGGCCAGAAGCAAGGCTGTTTTCCAACAGAGGAATTTTAACTCTGCCGACGCTGCAGGCTCAAAGGGGGGTAAACATGAGCTTTTTCAGTACAAAGTTAAGGTCCCAAGCAGGAATAAGGGCTCTCCTTGGTGGCCATAAGTTGTTTGTCCCTCTCAGGAACTGTTTGAGGAGAAGGTGAGAGAAGAGAGATGGCTCAGTGTTGTAATGAGCCAGGATGGCAGAGGCATGGATCTTAATGGAGGAGAAGGACAGGCCTCTGTGGAGTAGATCTGCTAGGTAATCCAGGATTAGAGGTAAAGAGGGCAGTGCTGTGTCCTCTCCTTTAGACTGAATCCAGGAGCAATACTTTTTCCAGTTATTAGCATAGGATTTCCTTGTACTGGGTCTTCTGTCTAAATGACATCCAGTACCTGCTTGCTTAGGCTGGTCACTGGGGGAGAATTCAAGGAATAAGCCAGGCTGCAAGATTCAGGGTTTGCAGTTGCGAATGCAAGATCTGTCCCTCCTGCTGAGTGAGGAGGGTTGGGATCTGGGGTAGGTGCCAGGGTGGCACCGGTGACAGGCTGAGCAGTAGTGGGTACCAGTGCTGGCATGGCCAGTCTGGGGCAATCAGGATTGCCCTTGGTCTGTCCTGTCTTATCATGAGTAGTTCATAGGATCATAGGTTGGTACTAGGCTATCGGCCCTATGGCCTATACAAGCCTAGCCATAACAGTTCCCTGGCTATTTCTTCCCAGAAGAGGCAGAGGGGGAAATTCATAGACTGAGAGGTTTATCCACTGGAAGAATAGGGCATCCACCTTCCAGGCCCTATTGGGAGGTGTCCTGGTCCAAAACTTGCTGAGCTGGTGATTGTAGGGGGAGGCAAAAAAGGTCCACCTCCAGGGTCCCCCATTTCTGGGTTAGAAGGCTAAAAGTTCTGGGGTCTAATTGCCACTTGTGTGGGTCTAGGAGACTTTTGCTTAAGTAGTCTGCCAGAGAGTTTTGTCTGCCTGGCAAGAATTGAACTTGCAGATGAATATGCATGTCCAAGGCCATGTTACACAGGGCCATGGCTAGCCTGCAAAGTGGATAAGAGTGGGTTCCCCCTGCTTGTTGATGCACCACATAACTGCGGTGTTGTCTGTTTTTATTAGCAGGGGTTCTGGTGAGAGTAGGGATCTGAAAGTTGTCACAGCATGCTGAACAGCTAGCATCTCTTTTTGGTTGACGTGCAGATACATTTGACTTGGGCTCCAGCGGCCATGAATGCACTTGTCATCCAGGTGCGACTCCCAGCCATAGTCGGATGCATCTGTGGTTAGGGTCTGGGTGGCGTGGGGATGAGTAAAGAGAAGTCCTTTGTTGTGTTTGCATGCTGCTCCCCACCAAAGAAACTCTGTCCTTATATTGTCCTACTGTACTCATCCCTCATTAGACCCATTATATAATACAACGTCCCGTTTGGTATGTACCTCTCAAGACATCTGCAACTGGAAAGGTCACAGAAATACCTTGCTAAAAGAATCACAGGCCTAAAGCAGATGCCCTACGCTGGCTGCCTTAAAAAACTCCAGCTATTCTCTTGACTCATATCGTCTACTCAAACACGTTCTCTGCTTAACATACAAGGCCATGTCAAACCCAGAGCTGTTGGACATGCAACACAAAGAAATCCCAATCGCTCAGAGCCACACGCTCCAGGGATCTAAACCTTGTCATTACAATAAACAAAACATGCTGGAGGGATAAGTTCCTGACCCAGAGACTCCCCAGACTCTGGAATAGACTGCCCACACATGTCAAGCAGAGCGTCTCTTTGGCCCTCTTTAAAAGGAACCTTGACGATTGGATGGGAGAAAGAAAATTCACCCAGGGGAATCACATCAGTTGCCCTGCCACACAGGGGTCCAGGGAAGTAAAATAGTGTGGGAAGAAACCGCCAGGGAATTGTTATGGCTAGGCTTGTATAGGCCCTGTGGCCGATAGCCTAGTACCAACCTATGATAGGTATGACTGTTTCCAGGTCCTGAGAATGTTGGCACCAAAGACTTTTTAAGTACCACTGAAGTTTCCTTATATGCAGTCTGGCATATGGAATTAGTAGAATGCAAGAGGCCATGAACCCTAGGGCCTGTAGATTTCCCTTACAGATAGCTGGGTTCTGGTGGCCATTTGAGTGAAGTAGCCTGTCAGATAGGCTTGTTTTTCTGGAGTAAGGAATGCCATCTGGGATGCTGTGACCAAGCTTGCTCCCAAGAATACAATCTTTTGACTGGGGACTAGTTTTGCTTTCTTTTTGTTGATTGTGTACCCCAGGGAGGTTAGAAGGTTCTTTACAAATGTCAGGTGCTGTAACAGCTTTTTCTGACTGTCTGCCTGAATCAGGCAATCATCCAAGTATGGGTAAATTTGAAATTTTCTCTGTCTGCAATAGGCAATGGCTGGAGCCAGGCATTTTGTGAATACTCTGGGAACAGTGGATAAACCAAAGGGAAGTGCAAAGAACTGACCATGCATAGATCCTGCCCTGAAATATAGGTATTTCCTGCACGAGTCCCCGACAGGGATGTGCAGATAGGCTTTATTTAGGTCTAGGGTGGATAACCAGGCATCTTTGGACAGCATAGGCAGAAGCTGCTGAAGGCTGAGCATTTTGAATTTTGGTACCACCAGGAAGGTGTTTAGAATGGAAAGATCTAGTATTGGGCGCCCTCTTTCCTGGGTAGCAGGAAAAGTCTGGAATAGAACCTTTACCTATCTGTTCTGCAGGAACAGGCTGATTTGCCCTTATGGAGAGCAGGGATTGAACTAGGTTTTTGTGCCTCTGCCCACTGATTTGGAATAAGATCTGGGAATCCTTTTGGGGTTGGCAGTGAGTGGAAGTAAAATATGTACCCCTGGGATACAATGTTGGGGACCTATCAGTCTTTGATGATGGAGGTCCAGTTTTTTGCATGATGGGCAAGTTTTCCTCCTAGGGGCATAAGCAGTTGGGCAGAGGTGAGGAGTGGAGTTGAGAAGTCATTGTGAATTATTTCCTTAAGGGGGTGGTTTAGCACTCCCTGGTTTTGAAGTGGAAGTACTCCATTGCTTATCATCATCATCATCATCACCCCCTTTTTCCCATTTACATGGGGTCGGGGTATCATATTAACTGTCGCCAACTCTCTCAATTCAGTGCCACTCTCCTGCCTTCTTCAACACTCATGCCTGACTGTCGCAGATCTTCTTTCACACAATCCATCCACCTCTTTGCTGGACGCCCTCACTTCCTCTTACCTTCTAACTGTCCGTCCCAAATCTCCCTCACCAGATTGTCTTCTGCTTTTCTACACATGTGCCCATACCATCGTAATCTGTTTTCTTTGATCTTTTCTGCAATTGGAGCTACTTCGATCTTTTCTGCAATTGGAGCTACTTTGGCTTCTGCTCTTATGTCCTCATTTCTTCGCCTGTCCCGCAGTGTGCATCCTACCACCTTTCCCGGGCACTTCATTTCCATCACCTCTAGCTTCTTCAACTGTTCTGCCTTTACTGCCCAGGTTTCTGTACCATACAGTAGTACTGGTCGCACCACTGTCTTGTACACCTTACTTTTCAGCTTCTTTGGCATTCTTCTGTCATATACTACACCTGATACTCTGTGCCAGTTGGCTGCAGCTCCTCTGATTCTAACTTTGACCTCTTCATTCAGACTACACTTCTCCTCAACCACCCCTCCCAGATACTTGAAGCCGTTTACCTGTTCCACTATCTTCCCATCTATCTCTATTCTCAGCTTCTTCTGATTTCCCCAATCTGGTGCCATTACCACTGTCTTATCTGTGCTTTGTTTCATCCCATGTGCCTTCAGATTTGCATTCCATTCTCCTATCCTTTGCTGAAGTTCTAGATCAGAGTCTGCCTGTACTGCCACATCGTCTGCATACAGCAGCTTTGTTGCTCTGACCCCTCCAACCTGTTTGCTGATGTAGCCCATTACCAGTATGAACAGCAGTGGGCTCAGAGCTGAACCCTGGTGTACACCCACTCCCACTGGGAACCCCTCAGTGAGGCCAAACACTGTTTGTACTTGAGTCAGTGGGTCCTTGTACATAGCCTGTACTAATTCTACCAATGTTTCTGAGACTTCAAACCACCGCAGTACTGCCCAGATCAGCTTTCTTGGGACCTTGTCATATGTTTCTCCAAGTCTAGGAAAGCCCAGTTTGACTCTCTTCTCTTGTTTCTTCTCAAGTATCTGTCTCAATGCAAAAATCGGGTCAATCGTGCTGCATCCTGATCTGAATCCGAACTCTTCATCTCCCATCTTACATTCTACTATTCTGCGTATCCGTTTATCAATCACCCTTTCCAGAACTTTCATGCAATGTGGTAGGAGTTTGATGCCTCTGTACTGTCCACTGTTGTGGATGTCCCCTTTGTTCTTGTACATTGGCACGAGTATGCTTATTCTCCAGTCATCTGGAATACGCCTTTCTCTCCACACTGCAATTAGTACCCTCAGGAGCCATTTCTCCCCTAGCTCACCCAGCATCTTTATCATATCTGCTGTGACCTCATCTGAGCCTGCTGCTTTCCCCGACTTCATTTTCCTTAGTGCTGCTCTTACTTCTAAGCTGGGCTCATCTTCTACTCTCATTGTAGGCTGCAGTACCGCTTCTGTGGGGTTTTCTTCATTCAGAATCTGCTTACATCTCTGCATAACCTCAGACTGTAATCTGGGGGGGTCTGTTACCCCTGGGTCTAGTCTGAGTTGGCCTGGAAAGGACCAATGCTTCGAGAGGTAATGTCTAATGAATCTAGGAAGCTGCACTTGCAAAAAATCTTTGACTGTCTGCATAGATTTAGCTTTTTCTTCCATCTTTTTTTAGAACCTCTTCTGCTTTGGTGCCAAACAGATTGTCTTTGTTCAAAGGAGCATCTAGTAATTTTAATTTGACATGGTCTGGCAAGGTCTGCTCCTTAAGCCAAGCATGCCTTCTCAGTACAGAGCCAGTGACTGCTGCCCTGCAAGATGCTTCTAGGGCGTCAAAGCCATACTGCAAATTATGTTTGCTGACTTGGCTTGCAGAATGCATAAGCTCTTGTAATTCTTTATTTTCTGCACAGTCTGTAAATATAGATAATTTCTGCTTAATAAGTTCCATAATATGTTGCTGGTATTTCAGCATGTGAAACTGGCAATTCAATGCCCTAATAGCGAGAGTTGCAGAGGTGTATACTTTTTTACCCCATCTGTCTAAAGCTTGGGAATCCCTGTCTGAAGGGGTGGGATTCTTAGCTGTAGTTGCTTTTATACCTTTAGGCCCCTGGGAAATTACCTCTGGGGGGAGCAAAAGTATTTAGCAACAATAAGGGCCCGACAACGAATAGTTCTGGCGTTGAACAAAGCACAAAACCGACAGCGAGGTACGTCATGGTCTGGGCCTAAACGGGTGATGCAGTAAGAATGGAAATCTCGGTGTGGTATTTGCTTTCCACAGGGAAGACAACTGTTAACTTTTTCTGACATCGGTTAGAGCAAGAAAAAAGGGTCCCCAACAGGGTACTTAGCTTTAGAAGACTTCGGTTTGATTCAGTTTGGAAATGAAAACTTATGTAGCGGTCGACCGGCACTTGTGCAAACTGCTTCTGCTTCAGGCTCCTCGGCAAGAAAGACTGACATAATGGCAGCGGCTGCCTGTTTTTATACCCCTGACGACCTGACGTCAGTCCTGAAGTGACAGCAACTGACGCAGAAATACTAAGTCTCTGGTATTCAGGCCGACTGAGGGCTACCTGCAGGCAGATGACCCAAGTGTGATGACTGCAACAGTGAAACACGAAGAATATCGCACATTTACTTTAATGTGGTATGCACATCCTGGAGTACCTTCACTTGACCTTGCACGCAAGAAACGTAATGGACTGAGCTGTAAAACATCCAGAACTTTGACTCCCTACATACCAATCGAGATTATTTAGATTTAGGATTGGTCTCAGGATTCCAGTAGTCCTTTTTTTTTTCAGCAGTTTTAGAGTCCATTAAAATGCAAATTCTCTCTTCCTTGATGGGGGAAGTAGAATGGAAAAGGTGGATGTAGAAACATCCTGTATTTGGCACCCCAAGTATTGTCTGTAATATTATCACTGGTGTTCAGACAGAAGGAACCAGGACCCCCAGAATCTCGAGAGGTGGACAATCGGGTAATTTTCTATTTTCGCTGCTAGAGCCCATCAAAAGAGGAGTATTTAGATCTCTGGTGCTGCTGACCCCCTCTGCCTCTGTGAGTCCCCCCAATAGCTGAAGAAGTCCTCTCTTACCCTTGGAGGAAGCATTCCTGCATGTATCCTGAGGACTCTCAAAAGGGGCTGTAGCTATATTTTTTATACCTTCCATGTTTCCTGAAAAGTACATCAATGCGAGAAGAAAGGTTCAGTTCCGACAGTAGCCAGGGTCTTGCCCTTATGCTTGTGAGCTACAGGAGAGTGCATCCTTCACTGATGTCCTGAACAAAGAGGAGCTATTGATGGGAATTAAACAATGATGCCTTTAAGAGTTACTTAAAGTAACAACGTCATGTAGGGCCATCTGATAAACAGTTTAGTGAGGGATGGTTGGCTGAAAAAGTGACACCCGCTGAAAAGGTTACGAGTCTTTCTGAAGTGTTAGGATTGGGCGATGGAGTAGCCAGGTAAGGAGAGACCCTCCTGAGGCTGTCTGTCGAGTTGGATACAACAGCGAGTTAAGAAAGAATAGAGGGCATCCAGGAGGTGCTAGGAAAAAAAAAAAAAAAAAAAAGATATCTTCCATAGATACAGAGTCTGGGAGAGTATTGAAATTTCACCTCAACTCTCCAAGGTCTAGAGAAGCATGCAGGTAGTGGGCAAACTCAGTATGAGATTCTTTGAGGTGAACTCGCTCTGGACTTGCTGTTGGGAGGACGGATAGAGGGACTCTGAACAACAGCTCCTGCTTAGTGACATCCGTTACTATTGCAGCGTTCAAAAGAAATCCTGCACTCCATAGGGGCTCAAGGAAAGCGGACATTGAAAAATTAAGATTGGGGAATCCTCCTCTCCTCAGAGAGAGACCCCATGGAGGAGTCGTAATGGCCACTCCTTGAAATTGTAGTCCTAGGGGAAAATCCCCCTTGGAAAACAATTATTCTGGAGGTAGTGGAGGACAGGATCCAACTAAGACAGTGGCCATCCCAGCATAAGGCAAGTTCTTACCACTAACAATCAGAAGGGGGTGATCAACTAGTGAAGAAAGATCTCTCTGACTCTCCACTGAGCCGAAGCCTCTAGGAAGGAGGATAAGGTTCGATCTCGAACCATAGTGCCAGGGAGGAAAGGAAAAAAAGGGTCCTGTAGGGGCAGGATGGACTCAGGAATGCCAGGGTCCTAAGCAAAACCAAGTAGTATTTGTCCCCAGGAAGAACATAATCCAAGGGAAATGGAACAAATCCATACACAAGATAAAAATCCAGACTCTGAGGAAACGAATACTGGGGCAGTCAAACCAGATTCAGTGAACACCTCCACATATCTACTATAAAGCAAAACAAACAAGACCTCTATGCAGGACAAGGAGCTCACCTCCCAACCCCTTAAATCAAAAAAAAAAAAAAAAAAAAAAAAAAAAAAAAAAAAGCCTGACAGAAAGGGGTGGGGACAAAGGCTCAAAGATATGGACAGATTTTTAAAAGTTACTCTCATAAACTTAGAAAGTTTCTAGAATAACAGGATGTGTCCTAGCCTTTATTTTTCTGAAGGATATGACGTCTAGAAATCAAATATACATCACTACTCAGTGACCTAAATTCTCAGGCCATACTAATGATTTGTCAATCACACATTTTATAAGGAACAGGCTAAAAGGCATGAAGCAAAAATCTGGACATTCCACTAAGATCTGGACAGCTGAGAGGCATGGCAAGGAATAGGGTGCAGAAGTCACAAATATTGAAGCCGACAAATCCAAAGAAAGCCACACCTGTCCTGTAGCTCCGGATCCGAAGGAGCTGGATCCAAATAGCCCAGCTCTCCATGTACACCTTGCATCTATCTGATCCCAGTCTTAGGATCAGAGGAAGAAGAAAAAAGAAAAATGGTCTGATCTATCAGATCCGATGGTGGAAGGAATTAGGATCTGAAAGAGACTGCAAATATATCCAATCCAAGGAGGTTGTCCAACACCTTGAGCTCCATATTACAAGTAAGAGACAGTCAGATCCAAAGTCTTAGGAGGCGATGAAAAATGGGAGATAAATGGAGACACATCATAGGGACCCAAACCTATCAGATTAGAGGAGGACTTGGGATCTGATGGAGGTCCTAGGAACTTCAGATCTAAGTGATGGATCAAAGATCCTTGCTTCATTATTCTGCATCTTTCTTTCTCTCTCTCTTTTTGTTTTTTTTTTAATGAGGCGGGTAAGCTCCAAATGAAACCAGTAAGTGCATGATGAAAATTGTCCTAAACTTCTCTGCGGAACAGCAAACAAACCAACCTCCAGTCCATTCTTGATCAGTCAAGCGAATTCACAGTGATTCAGAACCATGCAAGCCGCCAGCAGTCCATGATATGGCTCCCAACCTCCCCTCATAAAATATCCATACAAAGCCAAAAAATAATGGGGGACAAAATCCCAAAAAATATGGACAGATTTTAGATATTGCTCTTATAAACCTAGAAAGGAGCTAGAATAAAAGGTTTTGTGTTACCATCCACTTGTTGAAAGACATGAAGTCCAAAACTTAACTGCTTGTCATTATTTAGTGAATTTAATCCTCACTGAAGCCACAAAAAATCTAGAAATCACAAATTTTATGAGGAATACAAGGCAAAATCTGGACACTCTGCAAAACTGGACACTAGAGAGGCACGGTCCGTGATGCACCTCACAACCTGTTACAGCAAGAAGAACCTACCAACTAAAAACTACAGAACAGGTTAGCACGAGTTTCCTGAAGGACGAGAAATCGGAAAAACAGAATAAAGGTCTGCTGACTGATAACCACCTGCCTGATCGACCACATGAACCAACAGAAAAGGGCAATAATTCACGCCTGAAACAGTCACCGAGGGAGGAAAGAAAAACAGGATTTAGATAAGAAAAAAAATAGCAAAATTTAGACAAATTTAGATTAAGAAACGTTCTAACAACTCGAGACTTGGAATCCTACTTCTAACCATGATGGCGGCAAACGAGATCTGAGGAGTTACGGATGGTGTGGTGCATTTGCGGGAAGAGGGAGGAGGTCGAGACTAGGATCCAAAATCTTGGAAATGTGGCTGACACGGATCCGAGGATCGGCTCTGGGATCCATCAATGAGGAAGAATGAAAAGGACAACAACAGATCTGTGGAATTTGTTGTGTCCAAGTGGCAGCTTATGAAGAGGATCTTCCAAGCTGGAAACAGATTCAACTTCTGAAAGTTTATGGACATAGTCTGATCCAATTGTTTTTGGCCACCAAGAGAGATTCCATCATAGCAGCAGCCAGGAGCCTGTCATCCAAATATGGGAAAACCAGAATCCCTGCAGTTGCAGATGACCCTGTACAACAGTCACACATTAGTTAAACACTCTAGGGCTGTTGTGGGACCAAAGTGCAGGACCTGGAAATGAAAATTATCGTCTTCCAGATAATAGTAAAGGAACCATTAAAACATTCTCGCTACCTTTATGGGAAGGTAAGAGTCCTGGTGATCTATCAAGCATATCCAATTCTTTGCCCTGGCACAAGGCAAAAATGGGCTGCACCATTACCATTCTGAAATGAGTTTCCTTTATAATACATTTAAGTGGCTGAGTTCCAATAATGGGCCTGATGTCCTGATTTTTCTTCAAAACCAAATAGAATCTTGAGTACAACTCCAACTATCGCTGATCTGGTGGGACCACCTGGGCAGCTCTTTAGGATAGCAATCTCTGTCTCTGTTGCTCTTACTTTCTTAGGTGGTACATCTGGCAGCAGCTGCTTTGGCTGAGTTACGAAACGGGGTGTCTACACTAGCCTCTGGATACAATCTTTCTGACCCACCTGTCCTGCATGACGGCCAAATTATAAATTCCAATAGCCAGCACTCATCCACTGTGGAAACAGCGCACCAATTCACAAAAGTACAAAGTACAAGTATGAAGTACTTTATTCCAAATTTCACAATTACAGCATAAAGCACTGAAGAAGGCTGGTTTAGCTGAAACCAGTATGCTGTAATTGTGAAATCAAAGTACTTCGTGCTTGTACTTTTGTGAATTAGTGCCGTTTTTATCCACCGTGAATGAGTGCTGGCTACTGGAATTTCTAATTCTGGACTTTGCGCCATGCACCTGGCTTCACGTGCGTGAAACTTCCCTATTGAACTGCACAATGGCCTCTCACACAACTGGGTAAAACGATAATAGACCCCGCTTCCCCAACTGCCACACAGCAGTCAGGCAGCCCTTTAGGGATGATGGGATTGCCTGTCCAAAAAAGGGCCCACAGTGTCTCTGGTTCTGTCAACCTCTTCTGTCTCTAGACCTGCATCCATTAAATAGGGCTGCATCTGCCAACTGCTAATGCTTGGACTTCTTGCACCATAGTAAGTGAGGCCCCTTTTGGTTCCTACTGTAGTCTGGGTAGCTGCATATTTCAAACCAAATGCAGGAATCATCTTGCCATCCTGTTCACACTTCTGCAGTTTTTCTTTTACTGATGAGCCAAACAGTTATGCTCTGCCATGCAGGTATTGGTGAATGATGCCTTAAAGTAGTCCACAAAATCTGAGAAGCACAACCAAGCCTTAAGCCTTACAGCTGTGCCAGCTCAGACTGTCATCATAGACCTGCAGCATTATGTGCAAAACAAATGAAGATGTTAAAAATATTAATCATTATACCCAGGGTTACTTCCAACTCCTTTCTTGGAATCAGACATTAGGGGACAAGCAAAGCAGTTACAACTTGCTGAGCCAAATCCCTCCGGAAGTGATTCATATGGGTACAGAGTCTAATTCCTCTTCCCCAATCTGTTCATTACCCTGGACTTTTTGTTAGCAGGGTGGACAGAAGCTGAATGGTCAGCTCTTTCTTGGTTGCTGTTGCCAAGATAATGGAATCCACTGTAGGAGGCTTTGCTCAGTACAGTCTGTCCTAGGAGGCCTAAGAATTTTGTCAGGCTTTCGAGATATCATCTCGCAGGTGTCTGGTTCCTGCCATGACCTCCTCACTACCAAATCTCCGGCCTCTGCATCTTCAGTGTTAAAGAGGGCCCCAAGTCATAAAAGTGTCCTACCCACAAGTCTAGTGCTTTAGACTGACATCTTCTCTGATGCATCCAGGAACAGCAGCACTTTAAACATCACCTTATTTTTCTGTCCAACACATCCCTCGGACCATGCTACACACAAATCCTAAGTCTTGGGGAGGAATCTTGTGCCCACAATTACTAGACTTTTTAAAGCTCATTTCCTTCATCTTTGTCCACTGCAAGGAACCTATCTAGGAAAAACACACACATGCACACCCAATAATGAACTTAGCAACTATGAACTGACATTTCCACATGACACACACCACGGTGGTCAATCCCACTGGTAGAGTCATTCACGAAGGCATGGACAATCTGCTGCCTAGTTCACAGAGTGCCAAATCTTAGAATAATACAAGTGCATACAGGAATGGGATTAGGTCTTTGTGGGAAGCACTCCACAGAAGCAGTATGACCCTACCCAATTATTACTTATTTACTGAGATTTGATACCAAGAAAATTTGACTGGGTATGTACCCATTTTCATTCCAAGGAGAAAAGCTCCAAAGTATTACAAAGATGTTTTAAAAACAATAATTTTACATTCTTCAAAAATAATACAAAAACATCCAGAGTTTAAGGAATTATATCAAATTAGACACAATGTGAAAAAAATGGTTAAAAATAGATACAACTTAGACAACAATGACTTAATATTTGGAGAACTTTTAGCCAGTTGAGAGAAATTAAAGGTAAGTTGGTATAATACAAACAAGGAATTGTTCTTACCACAACTTTCCATCTGTATTGTCCAACTTCATTCCATTAACCTGTGGGAATAAAGTTCCAATGCACAGAATCAACCGGCCACCTTCTTCCAGCTCAAGAATCCTGACTTGCGCTCCTCCTACCTACCTATAAAGCCCCGCTTCCCCAAGGTACCTCACATCGAGGTTAACCAGTAACTATATTAAAATAGCACGAAGATCAAATGCATATACACATACCATACAAGAAAAGAACACCAGGAACTCAACCAAAGGAATAAGGTTCCTTGTATCTTCTACTAGGCTTCGCAAAAACATTTTTGGATAGGGGAAGGGGGGCAGGAAGGTTATTGGAATGAAGTTGGACAACACATATGGAACGTTACGGTAAGAACATAACTTCTTTAGCTGATATTGTCCACTTCATTCCATTAATCTGTGGGACAGTTACCAGCTACTATAATCCAGGGTGGCCATCAAGGAAGGATATTCGAGTATAACAGAACCAAAGGCACTTCTACTCCTGGATATAATGTCCAATTTGTAATGAGTAATAAACATATGGGGGTTTGACGAAGTAGCAGCAGCACAGATGTCCTCAATAGAAACTCTAGACGAAAAGGCTGGAGACACGGCCATGGACCTCGCAGAGTGCACCCTTACTGGACCTGGTAAAGGAATGCCTTTGGAATAATAAATAAATGTAATGCAGTCTTTCAACCATCTAACCAACATAAAACTTTGGTCACTGCTTTACCTTTCATGGTGTTTGTGACGAGAGGAAATACTGCCAGCACAGCTAGCTGGAATTTTGTAAATAATTATATATGTCATTGGTGAATATCGAAATGATTTATGTAAGAAGCTTGTATTAGAAATGTATTAGAATTGTATGTCATGTATATATCAAACTGGTCTGCTCAGATGTTTGTGCTGAAAAAGCATCTGGGCTAGTGCCTCGGACTTAAAAGTAGAAACTGACAGGTGTACACAAACACACACCCAAACACACAGTTATACCCCCCCTGTCAAAAAAAAATAATAATAATAATAATTTTAGAAATACTAAATTAAGTACGGTATTTTGTGAAGTGCTTGTGCTTAAAATGTATCCACAGTATGTCCTACTGGAAGAAGAGAGAAATGTACATGCACTAATGTAACTGTTAAAATGTAAATGGAAACTGGAGGGTTAACTTCAGGCCAACAAACTTTAGAAAAATACCTTAAATTAAGTTATTTTATAGGATACACAATAAAAGGCCATCTCTCAAGTTTTCAATGCAGCTAGAGACATGGAATCTGTACTAGGAGGCTTTCTGTACTGTCCTTGGAGTGAACTAATTGATGCTTTTGAAGCATGAAGGAATGCAACTGTTTTATGGACTTCCAGCATCTGTCAAATATCTGAGGGAAAAGCCTTTGTATATATTTACAGGTAGATACTAAAGGCTGTCAACCTTCAAGCAATGGGGGTTTTGGCCTGGGAACTAGAAGTCAAATGACCAGAAATTATGTAATTCTGCAAGCTAACCCAGCAGTAATATTTTAGATATTAAATTTGAGAACTCTCTTAGTGAGACAGAGCATTCTGGTTTCTGTCTTGGACCTAACAACAACAACAACAACAAGAACATTTCCACATTTGCTCTAATAGTAAGTTACTAAAGTATAGTAATTCTCTTGGACACAATCAAGAATATAGAGAAGCTTAGTTTAGATTTTGTTTTTCTTTATGTTTGGGGCACAGCTAGTAAACCTGTGCCAGCCTTTCCCAGGTGTGTGAGTAAAAATCAAACCTCAGAGAGTGCGTTTCAGCTACTTGGGCAGGGACATGAAGCAATGGTTGGACAGAGAAGGGTACTGTAGGTCTTGACTTGGTCACTCAGCTGAGATCTCAACTCTAACTGTGTCAGTGGGGAGTTTTATTGGGGATCTGAAGAAAGAAGGAGAAGCCAGCCCCGGACTTATTGTGGTGTCTGTACTCTTAACTGAAATTGCACTTGATGCAGAGAGCTGCATCTAGAAATGTTGTGTATGTACCAGTCATCCTCTCAGTGAACATCCCCCACTGTTGCCAGTGGTGAGGACTGAGGCTCCTTGATTACTGATCCAGTGGAGGGTTGTCACATTTGGTGGGCAGCGTTGGGATATCCCCATCACATTTGGCTTGCGGTGTTGGGATCACTACACACACAGTCGGATTCAGTGTTGTGGATATTGAACTCCTGTAGCCTGTAAACAGTGGTCACTAAAAAAAGGTGTTTGTACTCTCAAGCAGCCACATGGTATACATTCAGAGTTTCATATCACAATAATTTTAATTTACTTTATTTTTTTGTTAGCTTAGTCAGTCACAGAAAGCAGGCAAGGATGTCAAGCAGAGGATTATGACAATCTACAAGGAACCAGTTGGCTGAGACGTGCCAAGCCAAATGACTGTGGCATGCCAACCTAACTACAGGAGAAATGATTGCTGCCTTAACCACAGTTGCATCACACACCAGCAATCAGGAGGACAAACACACTGGCCTTGGGAATGTGCAGCTCTCAGAAAATGGACAGTTCAACATTTCCTCAGAGGACTTAAAAATTTGTCTGGAGTTAGAGAGACTTAAACTGGAGGCCAAACGTTTGGAAATAGAATCAGAGAGACTGAGAAGTCTAGAAGCTGTAGAAAATGAGAGGCAGAGGCAACATGAAAAGGAAATGCTGACTCTTCGCCACGGTCATGGAGGTTACGGGGAAGGGAGTACCCGAACCCCAAAAGTAATAAAGGTCAGTAAATGTCTTCCACAATTTACAAATGAGGATACTTTTAACAGTTTTATTCATATATTTGAAAGGGTATGTAAACAATATAATGTTGACCAAGGGCTCTGGGTATGGCTCCTGACCCCCTTACTCCATGGTAAAGATTAAACTGCTGTTTCTAAACTGTCTGACACTAATTGCTAAAATTATAATACAGTTTTAGAGTGTTTTACGTTAACACATGAAGCTTATAGAAAAATGTTTTGTGAGCACAGATGCAAGGCAGGTGAAAATGTGTGAGATTATGTTGTGGAGTTGAGCACTTATTTTCACAGGTGGTTGAGTGGATGTCAGGTCACCACTTTTAAAAGGCAGGTAGACCTTTTGGTGCTGGAACGAGCCCTTAGCATTTTACCTGAGGACATGAGAATCTGGTTGGCAGATGGGGAAAACGGGAGACCTATACCTAGCAAGCAGGGCACTGCTGCACAGGAAAGAGATACCCAGTGCTGCACATGGGTCTAAGGGAACCCATGGTGGGCTGCCTAAACCACCCCAGCAGAGTTCGCCAGTAAGAGGGGAAACTACTAGTACAGGTACATGGCCAGGATCAAATGTTTTAAATGTAACCAGTGGGGTCATGTAGCATATAGATGGAGAGGATGGCAAGGTGGGGAACAAAAGGTAGGGGAGTCAGTAAATAGGGAATTACAGAATGCCAGTGGCAAGTTATATGGAGACAACAATAGTCCATGATATTCCCTTCGCAAGTCATATGGGCATAAAGCATACAAAGAAACGTATTATGCAGAACGTTTACTGGCCTGAGATTTACAAGGATGTAACAAGGTACTGCAGGACCTGAGAGCAGTGCCAAAACATAGGCAAGGCAGGAGGCAAGGTCAAAGCTGCTTTGATGCCTTTGCCTGTGATGGAGGACCTGTTTCACATGGTAGCTATAGATACTGTGGGGCCTCTGAGTACCCAAGTTCCACAGAGAAGAAGGATATCCTAGTGGTAGTAGATTATGCTACCAGATACCCTGAGGTGGTGCCTCTGTCCTCCAATGAGGCAGAAAAGGTGGCAAATGCTTTGTTAGAAATTTTCAGCTGGGTAGGTTTCCCAAAGAAATACTGACAAAGGTGCTAATTTCATGTCAGACCTGCTGGCTTGCCTGTGGCAGCGTTGTGGGGTGAAGCACCTAAAGACCACCCCCAACCAGCTCCACACTAACAGTCTTGTGGAGAGGTTAAACTCTACACTGAAGACCCTGATATGGGCATTTGCAGACCAGTTTAAGAGGAAGTGGGGCAAATATTTGCTCCATCTGTTTGCTTACAGAGAGGTTCCCCATGAATCCACCGTTTTTTCATCCTTTGAGTTGCTGTACGGTCATAGGGTGAGGGGACTTCTAGATTTGCTTTGTGATGAGTGGGAGGATGAGTGTGAATCCCAGAAGGAGTCTGTTGTGGTATATGTCCTAAACCTCAGGACAAGGCTCAGGGAACCCATGGGCTTGGTCCAAGAGAAGCTGGCAGAAGCCCAACAGCAGAAAAAGGTCTGGTAACACAGGAATGCCCAAACTAGAGAGTATGTTGTGGGGCAGCAGGTTATGGTCCTCATTCCTGTCAGACACAACAAGCTTCGGAGGGCCCCTTCAAAGTGGTATGGAAGGTCAGTGGTGTCAGCTACATGGTAGAACTGATAGGCAGGGGAACAAACTGTACCATGTTAATGTGATGAAACCTTAACAGAGGCCCTCGTACTAAGTACTTGTAGAAGAGGCAGGAAGAATCTGAGGGAGATCTATGGCTACAGGGAGCCAGTCAGCAAAATCCCAAGTTACTACTGTGGCGCCTAGGATTGCAGGCATACGATATGACAATGCTGCACTGCAGTGGGGTTAGCAATGCCAATGCAGATGGGATCTCAAGAAAGGGAATAGGGTAATGTATTCCTAGACAGGCTCATTCCTCTCATAGGTTGATACTAGGCTATCTGCCCTAGGGCATTTATAAGCCTAGCCAGAGTATGTTTGGCTTTCGCCACCCTTTTAGATTAGTTGACTGTGCTTCTGTATAGTAGGTCACAGAAGATAGCCCTTTTGAGATTAGTTTACTGTGCCTCTGTCTAGTAGGGACACAGAAGAGATCCCAGGGGTAAACCTATGATTTTCCATCCACTCGTCAAGATTTATCTTGAAGAGGGTCATTGAGGGACTATGCCTAATATGGATTAGGATTTTGTTCCAGAGTGAGGGGAGCCTCTGGGATATGAATCTGTCCCTCCAGCATGTCCTATTTATTTCTATGCTGAGGTTTAATTCCCTGGAGCGTGTAGCTCTAAGGGATTTGGATTTCCTGAGGTGGAGCATGTCCATTAATTCCGGGTTGGACATGGCTTTATACGTCAGGCACAGATCACCTCTGAGTAGGCAGTAAGCAACTGAGTAGAGCTGGAGTTTCTTTAGCCTAACTGCGTAGGGCATTTGAGTCCCTTGATCCTCTTGGTGAGGTACTTTTGGGGTCTTTCCAGTTGCTGCAGGTGTTGGGTAAGGTACATCCCAAATGGGGCATTGTATTCAATTATGGGCCTGATGAGTGATGAGTAGAGGGGCACAATGACCTCTCGATCTAGATGTGAACCCTTTCATGATATGGTGGGCTATATAGAAGGTCTTTCTAACCACTTTGGCAACGTGATTGTCAAAGGAGAGATTGCTATCTACTTGGGTCCCCAAATCCCTAATTACTTCTTCCGTACTTAATGGATTACCACCTATGTGTTAATTTGTGGGCACTTTGTTTTTCCCAAAGGGGATGACTATGCACTTTTTGGCATTTAGCTTTAGGCCATGGCTCTGGCACCAGTTAGCCATCTCTGTGAGACCCTTTTGGAGGATGCTTGTGTCAGTCAGTAAGTCGATTATGGCACCCAGTTTGCAGTCATCTGTGAACTTGGTCAGCCATAGTCCTCTCATGTTAGCCTGTACCTCAGAAAAATATATACCAAACAAGAGAGGTCCCAGGACTGAGCCTTGTGGGACGCCACTTGTAACTGGTTTAGAGTCTGACATGGCACCTGCAATTATGACCATGTGGGTTCTATCCCTGAACCAGTTTGCAACCCATCTTGTGACATAGGGGTTGATATTTAAGCTGGTGAGCTTATTTTTGATGCCCAAGTGGGGTGTTGTGTCAAAGGCTTTTGCGAGGTCCAGGTAGGCTGTGTGGACTACCTTCCCTTCATCTATGGCCTTGGTGACTGTTTCAAAGAAGTCAACCAGGTTCAAGAGGCATGATCTGCCCTTAAAGCCGAATTGGGTAGGATCCAGTGTTTGGAGGTTCCCAATGTCTTTGTTTATGAGTTTCATGAGGATACGCTCCATAGCTTTGCAGACCAGGCTAGTCAGGCTTATAGGTTCATAGGTTCATAGGTTTATACTAGGCTATCTGCCCTAAGGCATTTATAAGCCTAGCCCAAAGTTTTGTGGCTATATGAAAAATACTGTGCCCATTAGTTTGTTGTGCCTCTGTCCAGCAGTGACACAGAGATGATTCCCGGGGTAAACCTACGATCTCCGATCCACAGGTCAAGATTTCTCTTGAACAGAGTCAGCGAGGTGCTCTGCCTCACGTGGACCGGGATTTTATTCCACAGCACAGGGAGTCTCTGAGTGAGAAATCTATCCCTCCAGCACGTCCTATTTATAGCCGTGCTAAGGTTTAAGTCGCTTGCTCTCGTGATTTTGGTGGATTTGGATTTTTTGAGGTGGAGCATGTCCATTAATTCCGGGTTGGACATGGCCTTGTATTTCAGGCACATGTCACCTCTGAGCAGACGGTATGTGACTGAATAGAGCTGGAGTTTCTTCAATCTGGCAGCATATGACAGATTTTGGAGTCCCTTTATCCTTTTGGTGAGGAACTTTTGGGGTCTCTCCAATTGCTGCAGATGTTGGGTGAGATACATCCCGAATGGGGCACTGTACTTGATCATTGGTCTGATAAGTGAAGAGTACAGCGGAACAATGACCTCACTAGATCTGGATGTGAATCCCTTCATGATCAGGTGGGCAATGTAGAAGGTCTTTCTAACCACTTTAGCAACGTGAGTGTCAAAAGAAAGGTCACTGTCAACCTGAGTCCCCAGGTCCCTGATAACCTCTTCTGTGCTTAGTGGATTGCCACCTATATGGTAGCTTGGGGTTACCTTGTTTTTCCCGAAGGGTATGACTATACATTTTTTGGCGTTTAACTTCAGGCCATGGCTCTGGCACCAGCTATCTGTTTCTGTGAGTCCCTTCTGAAGGATATCCGTGTCCGATGCACTTTCCACTATGGCGCCCAGTTTGCAGTCGTCTGCAAACTTTGTCAGCCAAAGTCCTCCCATGTTGGCCTGTACTTCTGAGAAGTAGATGCCGAACAATAGGGGGCCAAGGACCGAGCCCTGTGGGACACCACTTGTGACCGGCTTGGAGTCTGACATAGAGCCAGCAACTCTAACCCTGTGGGTTCCGTCCTTAAGCCAGTTTGCAACCCATCTTGTGACATATGGGTTTAAATTTAAGCTGGTAAGTTTTTCTACAATACCAGAGTGGGGTATTGTGTCGAAAGCCTTTGCAAGGTCAAGGTAGGCTGTATGGACTGCCTTTCCCTCATCAATGGCCTTGGTGACTGTTTCGAAGAAGTCGACCAAGTTCAAAATGCATGATCTGCCCTTGACGAAGCCAAACTGGGTCGGGTCCAATGTCTGCAAGTCCCCTATATCTTTGTTTATGAGCTCCATTATGATCCTCTCCATAGCTTTGAAGACTAGACTTGTTAAGCTTATGGGGCGGTAATTACCAGGGTCCGTAGAGACACCGCCTTTGTGGAGTGGGACCACAGTTGCCGTACGCCACTCCTTGGGCAAGTATCCTGTGGTAAGGCTGAGATAACCAGCTACCTTATGTGAGGGGGTTTAATTCCTCATTTAGCTCGTGTAGCACACAGCCGGGGACACCATCCGGTCCCATTGATGCTGTGTTTTTAGCTTTAGAGAGAGCAGCTTTCACCTGCGAATTTGAGATGTCTGGGAGGCTACACTCCGCTTGGATAGTTATCTCTCCTTTAGGGGGGGAGAGGGGGGTGAAGTTTGCACTGAACCTGTCTGCCAGTATGTTGGCAATGTCTGTGGGTTCAGTGATTTTTGTATCATTTTAGACTAATTCTGAGCATATCTGGGAGTTTCCACCCAGGTTCCTGACATAACTAAAGAAGGCCTTGTGATTATCTTTAGCATCTTGTGCAATTTTTCTTTCGAACTGGCCTTAGATGATTTTGAGGGATCGTAGTTTCTTGCTAGTACTGATCAGAGATGCCTTCCCTTTTTGAGGAGGGATCGTAGTTTCTTGCTAGTACTGATCAGAGTTGCCTTCCCTGTTTGGGATTTTGCTCTATCATGTAGTGGCTTCCTCCTTTTGTTGTATAGCTTATTTATGGCTGGGGTCCACCAGATAGGTCTCCTACCTTTGGATGAATGAGTCTTGGTTTTATTTAGGAACCATTGGGCGAGGGTGTTGGGGCTTGAGTAGTGCTCCCAGTCTATGTTTGGGTAGTTGAAGTCACCCAATATAATGGTGTTTGGAGAGACCTTCATTTTCTCCAGTGCTCTCAGGAAAGCCGAGTGGGGTTCCTGAGTTTGGGAGGGTGGTCTGTAGCAGACTACAAACTGAAAGGCAGTTTTGCCCACTGTTACAATGTTTCTCAAGGATCACTTGAAAAACTAGCTCAAGTCTTTGAAGGGGGGAGGAAGTGTGATGAAAGGAGATACTGCCAGCATAGGTAGCTGGAATTTTGTAAATATGTCACTGGTGAATATCGAAACGATTTAAATAAGATGCTTGTGTTACAAATGTATTATAACTGTATGCCATGTGTACATCAAATTGCTCTGTTCAGATGTTTGTGTTGAAAAGGTATTTTATAAAGTGCTTGTGCTTAAAATGTATCTACAGTGTGCCCTACTGCATGAGAGAACAGAAATGTACATACACTATTGTAACTGTTTAAATATGTGTGTCAGAGGAAACTGGAGGGTTAATTTTAGTCCAGCAAACTTTAGAAAAATAGCTGAAATTAAATTACTTTATATGCTACACAATAAAAGATGCTATCTCTCAGGTTTTCAATGCAGCTAGATACCTAGAGTCTGTACTAGGAAGCTTTCTGTATTGTCCTTGGAGTGAACTAATTGCTACTTTTGAATCATGAAGGAATGAACTGTTTTATGACTTTCAGCATTTGTCAAAGATTTGAGGAAAAGCCCTATCTGTATATTTTACAGGTAGATGCTAAATGCTGCCAGCTTCTAGCAATGGGGGTTTTGGCCTGGGAACTAGAAATCAGCTGACCAGAAATGATGTTTTTCTGCAAGCTATCCCATCAGTAATATTTTAGATGTCAATCTGAGAACTCTGTTAGTGAGACAGTGCATTCTGCATTCTAAGACTGAAAACAAGAACCATTCACCACATCTGCCTTGCTCTAATAGTAAGTTAATAGAGTACAGTAACTCTCAGATACAATCAGGAATATAGCGAAGTTTAGTTTAGAGTTTTTCTTTATTTGTGTGAGCCTGTACTGCAAAGTTATTTTAAATATTTCCTGTGGTTTTGAACTCTGATGTCACTATGAATATATATTTGATATTGTCTTCTTTTATTATTTATTATTTTTTTTTAAGTTTTGAGAATACTTGCATATTTATTTGATGACACTGTGTGGGCCACTCCTAACAGCCTTGCTCTATGTCAAACTACCATTTGTATTAGTATTAATATTACACAGTAAAATTGGATACCCTTTGTTAAGGTCCCTAAAGTAGCCAATAAGGAGTGACTGGTGGCAGTGAAAACTACCTTAATTTGGGGGCGGAGCCTAGATGGCAAACAGATAAGCAGCATTTTTTTTTTTTTTTTTTTTTAGAGCTTCACAAAACAGCACTACAAAACAGGGAAAACAATGTTTTCATTAACCAGAAATAGAAAAAAATATTAAGGAACTTAAGAACTACAACTCTATCAAATTTCATGAAACATTATTGAGTTTTCCCTGTCAAAATATTATGGAGAACAACACAGCTGTTTGGTAATGGCCAGTTTAAAGAATTCTCACTCGGAAACCACTCTGAAGAAGGAGATACAAGTGATGTCTTCCACATTACATGAACTGTCGGTGAAAATGGATAAATTCACTGATAATATGGAAAGTCTCAAGGAAAACTGCCAAAAGCAAACAGATGTACTACAAGAAATATTGCTGCAACAACAATGTAAATTACTTGATATGGAGACATCACTAAATGACATAGATGGAAGACTCAAAGAAGAGGAAAATCAGACAGAATTCTTACTTCACCAAAATAACTGGCAACTTAATGAAGTGGATGATTTAGATAATAGGGAGAGGAGAACTAATAGAAGAATATTTGGCCTTCCAGAAAAAACTGAGGGGAAGACAATCACCTTTTTGAATTCCTGGCTTCTTGAAGTGCTTGATTTAAAAGAGGGATTATCAAATGGAATAGAAAGAGCTCACAGAGCCATAGGAAAATCTATACCCTCCTTCACCTAATGCACCACCAAGATCAGTTGTGGTAAAGTCCCTATCCTTCTTGGATAAAGAGCTCATTTTAAAAGCAGCCTGGAGAAAAAGTCCCATAACATATAAACAGTCAGATCAGATTTGACAATGATTTTTCTGCAAAAGTGTTAGAAACAAAGAAAAAACTTGGCCATTAGTGAAACTTCTCAAACAAAATAAAATATAAGTGCAGATGGTATATCCTGCTAGAATCAGAATTTTCTATTCAAACGGCGTGAGAACCTTTAACAACATTGAAAAAGCTTCTACCATCATCAAGAAGAAAAATACCACAATTCCTGAAGAAATGGACTGGACTGTTTCCACCAACTTGAAAAGATCTCCAGAAAAAAATATTTGGTATGATGCAAGGATGCAAGGAAAACGAAACAAAGAACTGATTCTAAAACTACAGTCTTCCAAATCTTTCAAAGAATCAACAAAGATACAGACTTCTGGACTTTACCTCAAAATGTATGTATTTTATCTATTATATTGCCTATTATACTCCGAGACATTTATACTTTTTCTTCAACTTATACTTTATGCAACATACTCATCACAAGTCTAGTGGTTGTGTCTGACAATGTTAAATGGTTTTATAACTTAGAGTGACCTCTAAAAAATATAGTTACATCTCATTCATTGCAGTGAGGAAAGTTATCTCTCACTTTAGTATAATTAGTTATATGTAAAGGAAGAACAGAGAAAAACATACACACAAATGTTTTTTCATATCCCTTTTTATTAATAGTATATTTAATTCACCTCATTGTTGCATAATATGAATTGAAAATGTTTAATCATAGTTTTTATGGTTTACTGACTTCACTACACTTCAAATTCCCATTTTAAAAGTAACATAGATATTCATATTTTTAAATGTGGAAAAAACAGAATCACTACAAACAGAGCCCCATTACTGGGTTCTGACAATGCTGTTATTTGAAACATTCCTGTGCACTAGTTAGAGCTTCCCTCGTCTGTTATGAAAGATTTAAGGTGGAAATAGTCAGTTAAGGCTTGTCTGTTGTTAAGGTAGCGCTTGTAGTGGGAAATCAGTTGCACAAGCAGTATATTTTATGCTCATTTAACATGGTCTTTGGATTATTAAAATCTACAAACCAACTTCTTTTAAATAAATAAAAAGAATAGGTATGAAATCAGTGACAGAGTAGCTGTTTTTCATGTAAGTAACACATAAAAGAAGAATTTACAGTAACAGTGAAAAACATCCAATTGAAAAAGTAATAGAAGCATTATAGACTACATTGTTAAACTTGAAGTAAACACAGTCCTTTCTTACTTCTGAATTATTCCTACCTAGGCTATAAGATACACTATGCTAAGGTGATCCAGTAAAATGACATGTCTGATAGTTTTGTAAGCATCTGTTACAGCGTTGCAATTGTAAATAGGAAAATATGTGTGTGAGATGCACACATCAGCTGGAGTTGTGACATACTTCTGTGCACATAAGTAAAATTAAAACAGGTTTTAAACATATTAGACTGAATACTTCATTAACCTGGTAACAGAAATCATCTAATTTCAGAAGCCACAAAGGGACTTGTTACCTTGTACTTTATATATAATGTGCACATTGCTTTATTAGATAACATAGTAAACCCTGCACTGTGCAGTGTTATTTTCCTCTGCTCACACTGCCTAGACATGTTCAATTGAATTGATTAAGTAGTAACCAAATAAATAGTGAATACAGTAAACAGTAAATTACTGATTACTCTCCTCACCCTCGAGTGCTTTCTAATCTTTGGTAAGTGGGGTCCAACTTTCAGTAAAGTGGCAAAGATGCTGGCAATTACCCAAAATTCTTACACCAACATGCAAGTAGTTGTTTAACTGCACTACTAAATTGTGTGGGCACATGTACTTATTTTATATGATGAACAGTTGATTTATTCCCAGCAAAACTTTAAGCCATGGTTCTATAACTCATAAAATTGGCATCTCAGACAGTCTTGCGGGTGCCTGTTGATTTATTGTGGGAGTTGCTTTGATGACGGGGAAGTACTGGGAAACCTATAGTAAAATTGCACAAAAATTAGCATAATAAAGTAGTTTAGATGTCATTCGTTCTACCAAGAATTGTTTGAATTACACATTTACAGACATAGGTTCCTAAGAAATGCAAATCCTAAATGATATTCTGTATGCTACACATCAGGTTAAGGCAGGGATTTATAACATAAACTACCTTTAATCCTTCAGACAGTTGTATAGCTGACTATTATGCAGCTGATATTTTTACTGAATATTGACAACTGTTTAAATAATAAGCTTACCAATTTCTTAGTGAGATGGTTGGTAAAATGAGTTCACCCTGGAATTTCATCTTTATTTCTTTAAAGTAAAGGGCCCATGAGAATATGTCTTCATGGTCTGCTTTTGCTACTGCTTCAAGTAGTAAAATAAGACAGATTTATAAATGAGAAATTCAAGTAGAACACTAATTAAATAGATACGAGATAGAGAGATTTCTTAAGGCACTGTTCAGCTTAATAGGTTTTGTATTTTTTAGAGTGTCATTACTTTTAACAATTTAATAACAAAGAAGGGAGTCTGCCTACTCTTGTATCTTGCTGCATGACACAGTCTTTGATAAACACTCCATTGTAAAGGATCTAAGGAACTGTGGCTGTGCAGAACAGCTTCAGTAATGCCCTGTCTTGACTAGCATTTTGTTCAATATTCTGTGATGATATTCTCATAATATAAATTGATATCATACCTATACATTAGTATTAAGTAGTTTATAAATTGCTCACCCACATGGCCACTTATCAGGGCAAATTGCTTCTGTTTCATCATCAATAAGTGATCACTATAGCCTAATGGTGTCTTTCTTCATTTTTGTCTTCTAATTTGTCACAACTACATTCATGGGTGGACATAAAATAAACTGAATCTGGTTATGCTTTCATTTGTCTCTAATTGAAAGCATGTGAGTGATACATACAGATTTATGACATGTATTGTTCACTCAAACATATTTACATTATCATCTCTAGTGAACACAACTCTAAGGGTTCATTCTATGGACTACGTAGTTTTTGTAGTAGCTGCGGTGGTGGTGCTGCGGTAGCGTTGTCGCCTCACAGTTAGACGTTGCCCGTTCGATTCTCAGAGCATCTTCTGTGTGGCGACATACCTGAATGGGCGTTCCTTCGTTGAAGGTTGTGCATTAGGCCAGGCAAGCCAGCACGTCAAAATCTACTGCCAATCATTAGCGGACCAGAGTTCCGCTGTGGCGACCCCTAACCAGGAAAAGCCGAAAGAAACTACCAATTCAAGTGTTCTGAATAGACTTGTTCATATTTATCTTCACTTACTGATACATTTCTAAATCTAATTCACTCAGTTATAATATATTTTTAGTATGTAGGAGAGCGTTTATCTGACATAATCATTAGCATATTGGAGACTATTAATATGTATATACATATTACTCTCAGGCTAAAGAGAACTAATTTTAAGCAACATTTACTGTGTTGTTATAAATGAGATTTTACTTTATGAATGTTTAAGTAGTGCATGATAGGATGATTATACTCTGAAAAAGAAGTCTAATCTAATCTAAAATCAAATTGTATTACCAAATCAATACTCATTTCCATACATTGTTAATTCATTATTAATAGTTATGTAGGGAAAATAATAACTAATATTGTTAAATCTCCAAGATAAGTGAAAAGGTGTACTGGAGCTCAAAAGGGGTTAGTTTTTTTTCTTTCTTTTTTCATGAGGGAAGTTATGGTAGGTAATCTGTTAGATTTCTTCTCATCTAGCAGATTGGAAGTGTATTTCACTTCATGTACATTAGAAGGTTTACAAAAATATTTATATACTTGCTGTTATACAAGTAATTTTGGCATTTTTCTTTTTTGTTTATTGGCCTGAACTAAACTCTATTTTAAGTTATTTGACCAAAATTAAAATACTGACTACAATGAGAATTATTAACACAGTAGTTACACATTTTATATTTGGTATGGTATTACAAAATATAATACAAAACAAATATGATGTAAAGTTAAATACTGAGAATGGACTTTACTATTTCATCCTTAAACACTAATGGTTTAAAAATCCAAGGAAAAGATCTAATTTATTAAGATAGATGAAATTAAATAAAGTACAAGCAGTATTTCTTCAAGAGACTCACTTCAAAACAAATGCTACCTTTAGTTGGAATCCCAATGAATATATGATCTTATCTCACTCTTCATTGAAGAAAAAGACTAGGCGAACTTTAATTTTATGGAAAAAAATGTCACTATGCCTCAAATCATGTACAAATATGAAGATAAAGAAGGACTCCTAGCCACAGTAATAATAAAACATAACAATAGACTCTGGACATTAGTAAATATATATTGGTTTCCAGGTATTGGGGTTGGGACAATAAGAAAACAAATGGATCTAATAACTAGAGTATATTTTGGGAGGTGACTTTAATTGTATATTGGATAAATCAGAGGCCACAAGCAAAAGAAATTTACATGCAAGTTCTATAGGGAAGCTACTTAAGAAATGGGAAGAAAGTTTAAATCTAATTGATACATTTAGTTATAAAGGAAAACAGTTATTATTTTCACACCAAGACCACAGATTTAGGACACACACAAGAATTGATAAAACCTTCATATATCAAGAGCTAAATTCAAAAATAATAAATTTTTCCATAATCTTTTGTCCATTTCCAGACCAGAACTCATTAATTCTCAAAATACATACAGATTATAAGAAATTAATTTTTATGTCAAGAATTCCAGCTTACATTACAAAATTAAAACGATTTAAACTTTGGTTAGATTCAAAAGTACACTTATTTTTAGATATAAACTACACTACTGAAATAAATGCAATTAATCTTTGTGATACCTTGAAAGCCTATCTAAATGGAAAAATTCTTTCATGGCATAAAAAGCTAAAAGAGTGGGAATGAGAATTATGTAACATCCAAAAACAAAGTACAGATCTCACTATTAATTCATCTACTTACACATAAAATAATAATAAAAAAGCATTGGAAGACTTAAACAAAAGATATAATGAAATCAAAACTCACAAAACTAATATAGCTGTAGAAAGGTTAAAACTTAGTTCCTATGCAGCATCACCCAAACATATGCATAATTTAGCAATAAGATTAAAAAACATTCAATTGAAAACAATATTACAAGTATTATACATGAAGGAAGAAAAAAAAAAACAAAAAGGTTTCGGATATAAATTATATACTAGATGCATTTAAACATTGTTTCTCTGACCATTATAATGATACTTCACATATAACTAATACATCAAACTTAGACCTGAAATTAGTAAAGGTAAAGGCGATACCAGAAAAGTTAGACATTCAAAAACAAATCATTCTAAAAGAAATTACTCAAAAAAATCAAGGAAAGTAAAAGTAATAAAACACTGGGAATTGATGGAATAATTAATGAATTGTATAAGATATTTCCATCTTCAGTAATATCATTGTTTCACAAAACTTTGAATGAAATTCTAGCAGAAAACACAACTCCGATTTCATGGAGATACTCAATTACACCCAATATAAAAGAAAACAAAGACCCTTTACAGTGTAAATCTTATAGGCCAATATCTTTACTTAACAATGATTATAAAATCTTCATGTCAATATTAGTTAGCAGAATTAAAAAATCATTGACACACAATAAATGAGGCTCAAACAGGATTCATTTATAAAAGACACATACATGATAATACACAAAGAATTCTAACACTCATAGATTTTCTAAACAGAAACAACCAAGAAGCTCTAATAGTAGCTTTGGATATAGAAAACGCCTTTGATTTATTGAGCTGGGGTTTTCTTTTTAAAGACTTTAGAATTGTTTGAATATGAATGAGAGGGAGGAGAGAGGAATGGTGAGGATGCAAGGAGTAGAGGTGGCGAATGTGGATGAGTTTAAATACTTGGGCTCAATAGTTCAGAATAATGGTGAGTGTGGAAGAGAGGTGAAGAAGAGCGTACAGCCAGGATGGATTGGGTGGAGAAGAGTGTCAGGAGTGATTTGTGACAGACGAGTACCAGTAAGAATGAAAGGGAAGGGTAGTGAGACCAGCTATGTTATATGGGTTGGAGACAGTGGCATTGACAAAAAGGCAGGAGTTACAGCTGGATGTGGCACAGTTAATGATGTTAAGATTTGCACTGGGTGTGACGAGGGTGGACAGGATTAGGAATAAGTATATTAGAGGGTCAGCCCAGGTTGGAAGGTTTGGAGACAAAGAGAGGCAAGATTACGTTGGTTTGGACAAGTGCTGAGGAGGGATCTGAGTATATTGGGAAAAAGATGCTAAGGATGAAGCTACCAGGTAACAGGAAAAGAGGAAGGCCTAAGATAAGGTTTATGGATGTGGTGAGAGGACATGCAGATGGTTGGTGTGATAGAGTAAGACGCAGAGGACAGAAAGAAATGGAAAGAGATGATCCGCTGTGGCGACCCCTAATGGAAACAGCCGAAAGAAGATGAGAATTGTTTGAATTTCCTACTAATTTTATTACGCTAATAAAGAATATTGACAAAAACTATTTGGCTTATGTAAAACTTGGGCCATTTACCTCGAAGACTATTGAAATAACCAAAAGGTACAACGCAGGGATGTCCGATGTCTCCCATCCTGTTTGCCTTAGGAATTGAATTATTTGCCTCATTAGTATGCCACAACTCTAATATATCAGGCATAGATGTATATGGTCAACTCAAATCAAAAATTATGTTATTTGCCATTGATGTTTTACTCACGTTATCTGTCTCGGAGAAATCAGTACAAAAACTAGATGAAACAGTGGAAAAGTTTTATCATATTTCCGGCCTTAGATTTAACAAGGGAAAATCTAATTATATACACTTGAATAAAAACAGAGAATTTACCTCAACTACAAACTGTGTGATAGGAAAAGTTCCCATAATAAAATATTTAGGAATAACACTATGTGATAATTTGGAATCTACGTTGGCCACAAATTATAGCAATATAATTAATAAAATAACAGTAAGCTGGAATAAAATGTTATTGAGATTTGAAGACATATTACAAATAATAAAAACGACAATACTTCCAAAAATTAATTACACTGCACAAGCTATTCCTATAGTACCAAACAAGAAAATTTTGAAATAAATAAATACAATTCTATTAAACTTTCTTTGGTATCCAAAAAGAAATAGAATAGCCTATACACATCATATCAGGTCTTGGGAAATGGGTGAAATTAAACTTCCAGATCTAGAATCATACATAAAAAATTCCATATTAAGAACCATCATTAACTGGAGAGATCCTAATTATTCTTCAACATGGAAAACATTGCACACTATTATTTTTCTAAATGAAAATAAAATAATTAAAAATTGTATATTAAGTGAACAAAATAATAGGATGTGGCACATATTGACTGTTAATATTCAATATAATATAACAAAGCCAACAAACAAATTATATAAATAATATTTTCAATTTATTCAGAAGATTTATATATACTAACATGGATATTAAGATTTGGCTAGACTTGATAATACCCTTTAGCTCTACAAAAAATTTCTTCAATAAAATTCATAATGTTATTTTAACTAGATGGGAGAGGAAAAACTTCACTTGTTGGCAACATGGTATAGGGAATCAAGTAGTATTAGACATTCAACAAATTCAGAATAAATATGACATTCCATCAGCAGATTGGTTGATACTACAAAGCATATTATCATATGTTAAGGATCTTAATAGTAAAATTATGAATTCTCCTTATAAAACTAGTCCAAATTTGATAAGTCTAACATCTGAAGTTATTTACAACAATTATAACTGGACGGATCTAATTTCAAAATTATACAAAATATTGATAACATATAAAACTAACCCTAATGCAAGATACTGGAATTTCATAGCAAAATTATGTCATACTAATCTATCAACTGAGAGTAAAACAAATCTTTTATGTTCTGTTAACTTAACATTTAATTTACAAATATGGAAAATATTTACATGGAATATATTCACTGGGCATTTATTACACCTGATGAACTAGCCAAATTTAGTTCACTTGATAAATCCATTTGTTTTAGATGTTCTTTAAATTGTAAAGCTCATTGGTCTTATATATTTTTGACTGTATTAATATAAAAAAATTCTGGGAAGAAATTACTATTTTTCTCCAAGCTATATTAGCAGATAACTTTATTTTATCCAAATATTTAATTCTCTTAAATGTTAATGATACTAATGGAATGAATAAAAAAAGACATACACCAACTTGGTCCATACTAGCTGTGGCAAGGAAATGTATAACTAGAAAGTGGAAGTCTTCACAAGAACCTACTCTGGAAGAATTATTGAGATTGATGGAAAGAAACAACGACATTAGAAATTAAGGTGAAGGAATCAAGAATTTCACCTAAAACATGGACAAACAATCCTTGGGGAACAAAATTGTAACTCTTACTGCGACATTAAAACTTAACCCTAAATAATTAATGTGTGACTTTATACTTTAATTGAATATTATACATTTTTGTTACCAATTTCATATATTTTATTAATTTTTCCCCTCCTTTGTTCAGGTCAACTGTACATAGTGTATATAAAGGTTTATAATACTTGTTTATTGATGACTGTAATTATTAAACATTATATTATTTAGAAAATAAAAAAATATTTGAGAAATTAAAAAAAAAAAAAAAAAAAAACTACCTTATTTTTGGCAAAAGCTAGTAAACCTGTGCCAACCTTTCCCAGGTGTGTGTGTGTGTGTGTGTGTGTGTGTGTGTGTGTGTGTGTGTGTGTATATAAATCAAACCTCAGAGTGTTTGTGTCAGCTACTTGGGCAGGGACATGAAGCAATGCTTAGACAGAGGGTGCTGGAGGTCTTGGCTGGGTCACTCAGCTGACATCTCAACTCTATATCTCTGCCAGTGGGGAGTCTTACTAGGGATCTGGAAAAAGAGGGAGAAACCAGCTCCAGACTGACAGTGGTCTCTGTGTGCTCTTAAGAAAATTGCACTTGATGGAGAGCGCTGTATCTGGAAATGTATTTAATTAACATTTGTTTACCTGGAAAGTCTGACTGGACACGTCCTTTTTCAGCAGAGGCCCGGGGAGAAAAGCTCCATGAGTAACAGTAAATTTTCATTCACACATTACAATAATCAAAAAAGTATAAAGTAAACAAAATGTAGTATACATAAGAACAAACAAATTTGTTACATCTTGACAACAAAACCTAGGCTTTGAACATAGCTAGTACTATTTGTAGGTATGTCTTATGTCAAAATATAAGGTTAAGACAGGTCGGTAGGAACAAAGGATTAAACACCGGGGAAGAAGGTGAATATGTTTTGGGTATACTGTGATGTATCAGAGCACTCATGAGGGGTTAGTACAGGAACACAGCCACTTATTTTTTAGATAAGCTTTAAGTGATGGCTTAAAGCGGTTAGTGGATGAGATTAAGAGAATAGAGTTAGGAAGACAGTTCCATATAAAAGATACATAGTTGGAAAATAAAGATTCTCCTGCAAACACTGTGTGTGTACCTGTCATCCTCTCAGTGAACGTCCCTGACTGTTGCCAATGGTGAGGAAAGAGTCTCCTTGATTACTGGTCCAGTGGAGGGTTGTCACAGTGTTCAAAAAGGAAATGAACAGCTGATCGCACTTCCTGAAGGGCTTGGTTCTATGGGTCTAAAAACGTAGCTGTCTATGAACATCAAGCATGTGTAAGGTGCACTTCTCCTTTATTCTGATATGGAGTAAAACATACTGGAAGACTGACTGACTGAGGTTAGTCTCTTTAGCCACCTTATGTAAGAAGGAAGGATTTGTACGTAGAGTCACTCTGTCGTTATGAAAAACTAAACATGGAAATTTTGCAGAAAAAGCCTGGAGCTCAGACATTCACCTGGCTGAGGTAATTGCTATTAGGAAAAGAGTTTTCCAGGACAGGAATTTCAGATCTACAGTGGCAGAGGGTTCGAATGGTGGAAGGATTAAAGCTCCCAGAATCATAGTAAGATCCCAGGGAGATGTAGGTACTTGACTGGTGGCCAGAACAGAAAGGTGCCCCTAAGGAAAGCCTTATACAATTTTGAAGAGGCCAGAGACACAGAGTCAAAACCAAAGTGGAAGTTGGAAATGGCAGCAAGTTGAACTTTGACTGTAGAATAACTAGTACTGTCTTTGAAAAAGGAAGCCAGAAAGTCTCGTACTACTGAAACCAGGGCTGTAAAAGGATCCATCTGTTTCTGTTTAGTCCAAAAGGGGAATCTTTTCCACTTACTTTTGTAAATTCTTCTAGTGGAGGCTATGGGATGTGATCAAATTTTCCTGAACTGGGGAAGACAGCCTGGGATATCTAGCCATCACTGAAAGTGGAGAAACCATGTGGTCAATTTCAGGCCTCGATGGATGACAAAGTAGATCTGGAGTCTGATCCAACTTCATCGGGGGACAAACCAGATGAGACCAAAGAAATGTGAACTAGGTTTGTCGAGGCTATAAGGGAGCAATGAGGGTCACTTTGCTTCACAACCTGAGAGCTTTCTGCAGGAACTTGGGAATCAACGGAAGAGGGGGAAAGGCATACACAAGACCAGAAGGCCAAGCATGGACAAGAGCATCCCTGAAGAGGGATCAAGGCAGAATACTTGCTGCATTTGCTGCTGAGAAGGGATGCAAAGATTGCAGCAAGGATAACCTCATTTCTAGAAGATCACATCTGCCATGAACTGATTCATAGTCCACTCGTGAGGCATCAGTAAAACTTGGCTAAGCCTGTCGGCTAGAATGTTGGATTCTGCCGGAATGTGCATTGCTACCTGAAAGTGGTTGGAAGAAATAGCCCATTGCCAGACTCTCATAGCTTCTTGACATAAGGGGTAAGACCTGGTTCCACCCCGTTTGTTGATGTACCAAACCACTGACATGTTGCCGGTTAGGACTGCAATACTTCCCTGAGGAAAAAAGCGGTCTAGTTCCTGCAATGCTAGAACTATTCTCATCTCAAGAACACTGCCATGCAACTTGGTCTCCTGGGGTGCCCACATACCTTGGACCGTCCAGCCCAAACAATGCCCCCCACCCAAACTAGGAGTCGTCTGTAGTCAACGTGGCGACTGGGGACGGAAGGGCGAATAGACATCCTTGGGTAACCGCTGGGGAATGGAGCCACCAAAGAAGAGAGTCCTTGCACACAGGAGGCAGGCTGATGGGAAGGTTCAAAGGATTCCTGATAGGAGACCACTGTATCGCCAAGCACCACTGAAGAGTTTATGTGTGGAAACGTGCCATTGGAAGAACAGTTATGGTTGCTGCCATGGAGCCTAATGTTCAGACAACTAGAGAGGCCGTGGGGTTTTGAAGCAGTCAAGATCTGGCAGACGTGGAATTTTAGATTTTAAACCCTGTCTGATGTAAGGTAAACATAGGATGTCCTTGTATCTAGACGTACCCCTATGAAGTCTATGATCTGTACTGGATCCAAGTGTGACTTCTGCAAATTATTCCCAGTGTAGAGGATAAGCTGAGGAAGTAATACCTAGCATGGAGGAGTAGATGCCTGTTTGGGGCAGACAGAAGCCAGTCGTCCAGATATAGAAATATCAGACAGCCTTGCAGTCAGAAATGAGCTGCAACAACAGCTAGACATTTGACAAACACTCTGGGGGGCTGTGGTGAGACCAACCAGAAGCCCCTAAAATGGATAGTGACTGGCTCCCAGCCTGAAACACAGAGAAGGCCTGGACTGCCAGTCCATTTTGATATGGTAGTACACATCCTTGAGGTCTATAGAGCCCATCCAATTGCCCATCTTCAGGACAGGCAAGATGGACTGAATTGTGACCATTCTGAACTTTGTGTGCTTTACTGACTTGTTCAGGGAGGTCAGAGCCAAGACAGGCCATAGGTCCCCTGTTCTTTTTGGGCACCAAAAAGAACCTGAGTAAAACGCCCAATCCAACTTGATCAGGGAGAACTTCTTGGATTACTCTTTTTCACAGTAACTTTCTTATTTTTTGGGCCGCGTACTCCCTCTGACTGGGTGGAACAGCGGGGAGGTGAAATTTTTGTTTGGGGATGTCGGAAAAGGGAATGCAGTATCCCCTGGATACAATTTTTAGCATCCATTTGTCATTTATGATGGCCTTAAAACAAAACAAAAGGAGCACTTTGGAAGAAAACATCAAGCTGCTACTAAGTATAATCCTTTAATTCCACACTAAAACGGCGTACAGTCAGACAATAAGCCACATGAATGCTTAAAACTGAAAAAAAACAAGTAAATTTACTGGTATTTTATACTTTCAGTAACACTGTTTTAAGTATGTATTTCTCAACAAGGTGTGCTTTGTGATTGGGTAGGGTTGATTTTTTGGGAGTATAAATGGAGGCACAACTAAATGGTATGCATTCATCTGAAGAAGTCTTTTTAGTGACGAAAACGCTATTTAAAAGTTTTAAGCATTCATGTGGTTTATTGTCTGACTGTACATCATTTTAGTGTGGAATTAAAGGATTACACTTAGTAGCAGCCCTCCAAGGGTTTCTTTTGGTTCACAGGGAGATCTGCACAAAGCAAAACAGGTTCAATAAGGTCAAGCTCCATGAGGTAAACATTTTCTATTCTCAAAAGATGTCACCTATGTGGTGTGCTACAGTCACCCTCCACCCCCCAGGGTGGGCAAGCAGGCACCAGCTGCTCACTCCCATCCTCTCCTGTCAGCTCAGACAGGGGAATGATACAGTACTCAAACTTGGGTCACCAGTGATTTAGTCAGGACCGTATCCTTTTACACCATGGGGCAGCAATTAACTTAACTGAATTCTTTAGCAGTTATTAACGGATTCAGTTACAACTTGTTCTGTTGCACTTTCTGAATAAATAGGAGTATGAAGAGAAATCCAGAGGAGTCTTGGGAGCCTCCTGTTTGGAGGATCCACATTTTAGACCTATGGTTTCACCAACAGCGTCTATTACGGAGACTTGCTATTTTTGTTAATAAGACATACAAAAGAATGTACAAAGTGTTTTTCCACATTTACTTAAAGATTCATGGCACTTTGAGTTTTTCAGATATTAAGAGTTTATACTGTTATTCCGCATAAGCTAGGTATGGATTAGTTAAGAGTATGAACAGAATATGGATTGGTTTATAAGCAAAATATGGATTGGTTTATAAGCAACTACACTACAGTACAGTTGCTTAGATACGCTTGATATCAGGCGCACTGAAACTTAATGGACATTATTCTCAAATAATTTTTTACTCTTCGAAGAAGAATATCTTAACTAGAATAAAGGAGTGGATATGGGAGCTGCTGCTGATCCTCCTCTTATCTATGCTAATTTAGTGCTTGGAAAATGGGAGCAGAAAAATATATTTGTACCAATTTTAAAAGGTATACTCTCAGTTATTTTAGGTAACAGGATGATATTTTTATGTTATGGTTCTCAAGATGTTTTTCAGTCAAGAGTACTTCTCATTTAGAGAGTACCAGTGACTTTTTTTTTTTTTTTTTACAAAGTATTTACAAGGTTTTTAAAGCGGTGGTGGTGCTGCAGTAGCGTTGTCGCCTCACAGTAACACGCTGTCCAGTTCGATTCTCAGCTAGAGCGTCTTCTGCGTGGAGACATGCGTGAATGGGCGTACCTTCATTGAAGGTTGTGCGTCAGGGCTGGTAACTCGGCACATAAAAATCAACTACCAATCATTAGTGGACCGGAGTTCCGCTGTGGCGACCCCTAACCGGGAAAAGCCGAAAGACACAACAACAACAATATTTACAAGGTTTTTAAAGACAGCATACACTATTCAGACATGAAAATTTGGAAAGATGAACAGAATTCATATCAGTCTATTTATCGTAAGCCACTGTTTATCAATTTCGATTTAGGTTTTACTAGTTATCACCCTCTGTTTTTGAAGACAGGTATTGTTTATGGTTGAATGATCAGGCTTCACTCAATTTCTGATGACGCTTTGTTTATTGAGGAAATAAATAGTCTTAAGTCTATGTTTTTTAACAGAGGTTACACTGAACAACTTAATAGCAAGATTACCACTTTGTAACAATAGGAATAGTATGTATAGGCCCATTATTCATAATAGCTATTCTACTGAGCGTTTTACACAGTCTACTGTATACAACAATTGGGCCACACTTTTATTAGATGTGGGAGCTATCCACAATAGTATTCAGAAAAACTGCGTTAAAGTTTTATGCTCTGAGGGACAGTCTAAGCTCAAATCATTTATAAGAACAGTATCAACATTTAGCACATTTTAGAAGCTGGTGTCAGTACTAAGTACTGTACAGGAAGGGAAGCCAAGTGTGGTATATGCTGCAGATGTAGTTTTATTCTGGATGTTAGTATACCTCTGTTTTTGTTTTTTTTTTTTTTTTTTTTTTTTTTAAACACGATTATTTGTTGACCAGGCATTTTTAATTTTAATAACTATTGTCTCTGTACATCTCATATGACATGTTTTATATTGGCAAAACTGAGCATTCACTCAAACAGCGAATATATAAACATTAGAAACATTCGTATTATATGGGCCGCAGTGGTGCAGCGGTTAGCATTGTTGCCTCACAGCAAGAGGTTCTCCTGTTCGATTCTTGGCTGGAGCGCCTTCTGTGTGGAGTCTGCACATCCTCCCCATGGTCGAGTTGACGTCTAAAGACATGCAGGTAGGTACGCACGTGAATGGGTGTGCCTTCTTTGAAGGTTGGGCATAGGGCTGGCAACTCGGCACCATAAAAATCCACTGCCAATCATTAGCAGACTGGAGATCCACTGTGGCGACCCCAACCGGAAAAATACGAGAGACAGTTTTAGAAACATTCGTACTATAAATAAAAATAATGCTTTGCATAAGCACACACCAGTTTGCACTTCTTTCAAGAAGTTTACTTTTTTTTTTTTTTTAATACTGCCAACCATATGGGTCATCCTTGGAAAACATTATGTGAGTATAAGAAAATGCTATGGCAGCTCAAGCTTGATGTTACACATCAGCCCGGTTTAAAACACCAATTTTACCACATGCTGAACTTTAATGTCCTGACCCGTTATAATTGTACCAAGTGTGAAAAACCAATAAGCCACCTAATCAAATGCCCATAACACAAAGGAATGTAAGGAAAGGAGGGGGATCACAAAGTGAAAGCACAGAAGCAGTCAGTCCCAACCCACAAGGAAACTTGCCAAAACAGCCCACACATATCCATAGCAAGGAGGAGCAGAGATCTGGCATATATCTCCCCTATCTTTATGGGCCAAGGAGAAGGTCCACAACAATCACTATGTGATGCTGACAAAGCCCCCATTATTCCACTCTGTATTGCACAGACATAGAGCCTAGGAAAGAAATCTGGACTGACACAGCCATGATACTCCACCCTACCCCAAAAAACTGAAGCAACCTCATAAACACAAACAGAACTGGCTGCAACCACAACTACAATTAACAGGGAGCTGCAACTCTGCATAAAAGCAACAAAAAGGTAACCCAACTTCCAATTTATGAGGCACTAGCCTCGGATATCAAGTCAGAGAAGAATAACGGAGAGGAGCTCTCCACATCAAATAAGCATTCCCAAGTGAAGAATTGGTGGACCCGTAAGCCCTTCCAGAAATAGGGAGACTGACTTAACACCAAACCCAATGCAATCCCAAACAGAGGCCCTGCCAAAGGGATCTGCTGAACTGTAACCTTAGCAAAACAAAACAACTCACAAGATACAGGACTCAGACAGCCATAGGCTAACCACCAATAATGAAGAACCCAAACACAACGGTAAGAGGAGCACATCCAAAGGCGATAGGAGTGTTAACAGTATAGGTACAAGGAGAGAAGTCTAATCACCACCAGAACATGGAACATTCTTCCTATTTAAATTTGTAAAGAAGGCAAGGGAAACAGACTCTGCCTGGAAAAAAAAAAACTAAATGGAAGGTCTACTGCACATATCACAAAGACTGCCTCAAATACATAAAGTTGCCAACGTCATGTATTGAGGAGGCCAATTTCCACGTCCTAAACTATTACAGGGAAATGGAGAATGGGTATCATATACTGCAATAGGTCTCAGATACTGCAATAGAACATCCCATTTACCTCCCGGAAAACAAGAGTAGAGATTTGCCTCAAAATATGGCATAATGGATTAGTCAAGAGATAATAGCCACCCCGAGAAAGATGTACATAAATTTAAGGAAAGGTGGCCTAGAACAGACTAACAACCTTAATACAGTATCATGATGGAGGGACCACAGAACCTCATCCTAGGAAGGGGCCTATGCAAGGACAAGCACGACGAACCCTCAAATCAGTAAAGAGGGAGAGGAAAGAATTCCTACCCAGCACTGTCAAGAGAAAAGCACTTAAGCCCCAGGAGTTACAGGATGCTAAAGGACTAGGTCAAAAGACAAAGGATACAATGACTTCACTGTGTTGGCCCTCTCCATAACGCTAAGGAAAGCCAGTGGTCTGCCTGTACTGGAATGCTAACAATCCAGGCACAATGATAAGATGGTGTGCTCCCTCCTACACACCGCACGAGTCAGGTTAAGAAAAACAAATAAAACTAACGGTCATCCAGGAAAAAATGAACACTTGCATGATAGGTCACTGTCCAAGAAGATGGGGAAGGGTAATGGGCTAGGTTCCTAAAACTTTGCTTGTCTTTTCCCTCATCATTCACAGAACCAATACCAGTTTCATCTAGAAGGAAAGAAAATAACTAAAGTTCCTGATCTATTTTTATCAATGGGACTACAGGGGGCAGACATTATAGGTAACCTTCCATATTAGGGCAAAGGACTGACCAACTCAAAGTAGAGATATTGAATGAAAAAGCACCCGACTCCAAGGACTGTCAACAGTACATCAGGTACAAGATGTCACATCTCCTTTGTTTAGCCTCACAATGACAGGAAGCTAGTGTAGTTACAACAAATAACCAGCCCCAACCGGTTCAGGATGGACATCCAACAGATGGTGCACTAACAATGACTGAGTCACTGTTGGACGATCTTGTTCAAATGCGGGCACCAGGAACTTTTTTTTCTGGGGGGTAGCATATCATCTACATATCCCAGGAATATCTGTTGGGTTGGGATCCAGATCAAAAAGTCAGAAAGACAATACTGACTAATCACACTAATGCTAAAGCCTTAAAGGACAAAATGTCTGCTGGTTTTGTGGGGATGGGCCACTCACTGAATTCACTGAATTTGAGCTGCTGGTTGTTGTCTGAAGAAGTCTAATTACTAAACTAGATGAAAAGCGCTTAACTTTACTTGTGATTTGCTATTATTTTTTACTCAAGTTATTTTTAATAAAGAGCTGAAGACTTTGGGGTGCTGCTTGTTCCTGCTTTGGTTTGTCTTTTCTACATCTATATACATTTTATATTATTTTATATACATTTTAGAAGCATTTACATCCCGCACACTTTTCCCTTAGTTGGTGTCATTGAGGTTAAAGATCACTATTTCACCTCAGTGTTACTGGCACGGGAAAGCAAATTTTAGGAGGCATTTTTCTTTTTAATGAAAACCATTCGCCAATATACCAAAGATCAGACAAGCACTTTGCATACAACACAAGCTGTTGTAACATGCAAGTCATGAAACAAAACACTAACAATTCCTATATTTTCAAAGGAAGCTAGCAGAAACTTGAACATGTGAGCATGACAATTTACTATTAAGAAGGCTAGGGTAGTAGTAGTATAAAACCTTCTTCCCAAATCAAAGCCTTTCCAATATTTATCAGAAAAGCCATGATTAGATGCCAAAGGATGTGTGGCCAAAGATGGCTCTGACAAAAAAAAAAAAAAAATCACAACAGGGTCAATTCTAAGGTTAGAAAAAACAAATCTGTATGACTTGTCAGACTTCTTGGGAGCGGTCAGGCAGACTGCCAGCTGTAAAGAAGGCAGCCACTAATGCTGCCAAAACATGAGGAAAAAGTACAGGGTAAGTAAAGTCTTAATATCTTTGCTAGGATTCTGGTGTTCTGTCTTTCTGCTCCCACTGAAATCACTTCATCATTCTGGCAATAATATCAGAAAAGGATAACTCTTCAGGTGGGGAATCTGAAGAAAAATCTTTACTCAGAATCAGATTCCCCCTCCTGTGGGGTAGGAAATTGAGAGAGACAAAAAATCCAAATTCCTGCCCCTCATACTGAGAATCAGAATCTGAGAGAGGAAAATCTTACTCTAAGATTCCAAATGTGAAGATTAAAAAAAAGAGAGAGAGAGTGAAATAAGCCCTTATCAAAATCTAGCCAATCTTCCCCATCTATCCTATGTGATACAGGATAAGAATGCCTAACTGTAGAGGTTTTCTGTCTCTGACAGACTCCCCCACCCCCACCCACCGCCCAGAAAGAGACGGAGCCAAAGTATGCTCCTTATTGCAACTTAGTCGTCGAGCATCATCCACTCCTTCCTCTGATACCAACACATGTGGTTCTCCCTTCCCCAAAGAGGACAGCCAAACAGCCGCACGTCAGCGGTGAAGAGGAACCACTCCTGTACTACCTTTTTCTTTCTGCTGCTTGGGGAGGGGAAAACCTGTACAACTGTTTTCTCTTTGCGGATCGGGAAGGGAAAACCTGTACAAATGGTTTCTCTGTGCAGATCTGGAAAGGAAACCCCAACAAGCCTGAAGCCTAGTCAATGTCACTACCTGAAAAACTGTCAGAGAAGCAGGTTGTGGAGTTGGTGATACAACCAGATAGAAAATTTTCAAGTTCTGATGTAAAATTACTGTTTGGTGAAAAGCCCCCGAAGCACTACTCCTATCCCCTAGCAATAATTTTTGTCAACAAATGTACTTTTTCTTATAAAAGTTAGCACTTTAAAAGGTATTCCCAAACACAAAACCATCACTAAAATAGAAGTTTAAAGGTATAATTTTTAAGGAAAACTACTAAAACCAAACTATCCTAGCCCTTGGCAAAAATTTCTGGCAGAAAAGGTAAACTTTTCTTCACAAAAACTGATCAAGTGGAATGCTTATCCCCAACAAGGTACTCATCTGGCCAGTAAAAAAGATAGACAACCAATCACTTGAAACCTGCAGTGAAGAGTACAGTTCAGCAGCAAGTAAATTCTGAAGGTTCAGTGTTCTTAAGCACTGACTTTATACTTCTCTCCTCCAGCTGTGGGCTCAAGGAAAGGTGCCCTTAAGCTTTAGAAGCTGGCCGATTGTCTGATCTTTGACAGAATAGAACCCATACAGCTTGACAGAATATAACCCATACAGCTTAGGCTACTAAAAAAGTGATCTAATGAACATCACAGGCTAATGATTCACTTACCACAAATGCCTGAAATAAGCACTTTTGCTTCCACTGTCACAGATTTCATCAGAATGCATTCACAAAAAATTAAGCTGTTTAAGTAACCAGCTGAAGAGAAGCATCCGTTGCCTTAACCATCTATAATGGCACAGTCTTGCACAAAAAATAAAATCTTTTAGAACTGTGACAACCAAAATAATGTTTATGAACTACATTGTTCCTGTTTATTGTTAATTCCATAAAGGGATTCTCATAGATTTTATGACAATTTTCTGGTTGTTTTTCCCCACACAGAACATATTGTCAAGTTCCACGCAGAGATACAAACATATGGTGAACTAAATTTAAAAGTTTACTTAAGCCTAATGTTCTGCTGCTGTAGTTTTGAAAGGCATCGTAATGCCTATCGCTCATTTACTTACAATATTTGCACTGTCCACATGGGAAAAAAAATGAAAAAGCAGAGAACTTCAAAATTATACATAATGACACTGTTAGCATTTAATTAGTTAATCTTTGCAGGAGACGAACTCCAATTAGATTCTAATTAAGTCTTCATGATAATAAATGTTGGAAGCCTTTATTTCGGTAATTTCTGTTCAATGTTGCGTCTTTCGGCTTTTCCCGGTTAGGGGTTGCCACAGCAGAACTCCGGTCCGCTAATGATTGGTAGTTGATTTTTACGTGCAGAGTTACCAGCCCTGATGCACAACCTTCAACGAAGGTACACCCATTCACGCATGTCTCTACGCAGAAGACGCTCTGATTTCATTACTCCTTTTTTCTTATTGAGGACTGAAAGAATTCTTACTACAAAGTACTACTAGCACTGGCTGCATAAGTGTGTGAGTAAAAGAATAAATGTGCACGTGCGCATGCATGCATACACACACACACACACACACACACACACACACACACACACACACACACACAATACAAACCTCTCTATGTATGCAAAAGCACCTATGTGCTGAAGTCATGAACTAAAAGAAACACCAATTCACTCATAGAATAAAGAAACTTCACCTACCACTCCAGTTTTTCACCATCTTGAACATGTTAGCTGCTCTTGCGTAGAGTTCACAAGCTTCTTCTAATTTCGAAGAGCCCCTAAAAATTTTTAGACAGAAAATTTTAAACAGGAATTACACTTCTGAAACTAGGTGATAAATTTACTAGCTAGAATGCAAACCAAGATGCAGATATAAACAGCTAAATGAAAAGTTTAAACAGCATGTCTTCAGAAACAAGAAACAACAGCATAAAACAAATATACTGACTGCATTATTCATTCTCCAATTACCCACTTAACCCAATTCAGCGTCAAGATGTGTGTGTGTGTGGGGGGGGGGGGGGGAGGCTATAGCCTATCCTAACACTAAACGTTAATAAGGTAGAGAAACTAATCCTGCAATGGATGCCAGACAATCACAGGATACACACATACACAACACCCACTCCAACGTGCCTTCTGTAAGACTTCAGGCAGGTCTTTGAGACACAGGAGATAATCACATCACCAACCGAAAATCCCACCGACATGGGGGGACATGCTGATGCTGCACAGGAGGAATCCTGGCTAAGAAATGCCGTGCCAATGTGCTGCCATAAATCACTTCAAAAGCAATGCAGACATACAAACAGTGAAGAGAAAAAGAAGTTGTGCGTTACCATAACGTTCTGTGTTGTCACTCTTCACTAATCCTTGACTGTGGGCTCGGTTCAGAGACTTGGAACAGACTCTGCCGTTTACTTCAGCTCACCCTTTCCAAACTCTCGAGTTAGGCCTCTACCCATAATGCTCCTCTCTAAATTACCCCAGATCGAGTTTGCCTAAAATAGTGGCAGACCGTCAATAAAAAGAAAAGACCAGATCTGTGTTCCTATTATGAAGCCAGTCTTGGCAGTATTCCATCCACTAAAAAGTCTCAGACCGAGGGAAGGGGGGGGGGGGTGTCAAGTTTAATGAAGATCAACAAACACAGATGGAACAATGGAACATTATGGTAAGACATGTCAAGCAGAGTGCCTCTTTGGACCTCTTCAAGAGGAACCTTGACGATTGGATGGGAGAATGGAAATTCACCCCAGGGATCACGTCAGTCGCCCTGCTAGACAGGGGTCCAGGAAAGTAAATAATGTGGGAAGAAATAGCCAGGGAATTGTTATGGCTAGGCTTGTATAGGCCCTAGGTCTGATAGCCTAGTACCAACCTATGAACATAACTTCGTTATCTGATGTTGTCAACCTTCACATAATACTTTACTGTGGGACAGAGTTCCTAGCTACCAGAATCTTGAGATGTCTCACAGAAGAATATTCCCAAGCACCATCGAACCGAAAGATGCACGTCCCTTAGAGACGTGGCCTAGTTTATAATGACTGATAAAGGTACGAGGAAGAGACCATGTGGCTGCTGCACTAATGTCATCCAAACAAGCTCTAGAATTAAATATTGCAGAAGCTGCCACATCTCTAGTTGAGTGGGATTTCACCGGGTGTAGAAGGTGAAGCCCCTTTGAATGATAGATAAACGTGACAATCTCGGAGCCATTTAGCTAAGGTAACCTTTGTAAGTAGTTTACCCAAGGAAAGTGAGGAAAAGGCAACAAATAACTGTTCAGATTTCCTGAAATCCTTTGTTATGTGAAAATAAAAATGTACTTGTCTATGAACGTCTAATAAATGTAGACAATCCTCTCCTTTACTGAAGAAATTACGGAAAAAGACTGGCAGTTGCAATGTTTGATTGATACTGGATTCTGAAACTACCTTTGACAAGAAGGAAGCATTACTCCTCAGTGAAATATTATGTAGGGTGGTTTGCAGGACAGGACTTAAATTTCAGATACTCTTCTTGCAGAAGTAGTGATGGAAAACTTTATTTTACTAAAAATAAAACACTTCTAAGTCAGAAACTTTAAGTCACATGTAGCTGACAGTTTAACAGGGAAAAAAAAAAAAAGGAGTACAAGACTGTAAACTGGGGGTAAATCCCATGGAGCAATGGGCTCTTTAAATGAATGTCTTAACATTAGGATTCCCTTCAAAAAGGCTTTACAAACTTTGTGACATAAGTGAAGAACCATCGAAACCAGTATGAAAATCAGATATCACGGCAAGATGGACCCTAATGGTAGAGGCTGAAGAGCCAGTTTGATAAAGATTAGCTAAAAAATCCAATACTTTATGCACAGCGACTGTATAAGAATCTAGAGCATTATTATGCGCCCATCCAGCAAATGTTTCCCATTTACTCTGGTACAGTTTCCAAGTAGAAGGTTTGTGATGGACCACAATGATTTGATACATGGAAAGAAAAAGGAAGAATGCCTGGCAATCATGGGAAATGGAGAAGCCAAGCAGTGAGCTTGAGATGATGGAGATTCAGATGAACCATTCCTGCTGGATGAGATAACAGATATGGAGTTGGGTCCAGAATCCAAGGTTTCTCAAGAAGGTAAGATGAAATGAAGGGAAACCAAACTTGCCAAGAACAGAACAGGGCAATGAGAATTACTGTGTTTTTCGACCTTCGACCTCTTGGCTTTCTTTAGCATCTGAGATATACGGGGAGTTGGGGGGAAAGGGGACAATCATGGATTAGAGTTTCTCTCTGTGACTTTCCTGGAGGGGGGGGGGCAGGGCAAAGTAACTACTGCACTTGTTCGGAGGGGATGCAAAAAGATCACGGCACGGTTAGCCCCCTAGTTGGAAGATCTCTTCTGTCACCACAGGATTGAAAGACCATTCGTGAAGCATCAAAATAGTTCTGCTTAGCTTGTCCGCTATCACATTGGAGCTCCCCGGAATATGCGTTGCCGTGAGATATTGGTTGGAAGAAACTGCCCATTGCCAAACTCCGAAGGCTTCTCTCCAAAGTGGTTAAGACTTGGTTCCTCCTTGTTTGCTGATGTACAAGACTACGGACATGTTGTCCTTTTGGACTGCCACTGTTCCTAGGGGAAGGGCATCTTGAAATGCTTGCAATGCTAAGAGCGTCATCCTCAACTCTAGAATACTGATGTGCAAACTGGCCTCCAGTGGGGACCAAGTAGCTCGGACTATCCTTCCCAGATAATGTTCCCCCACCCTATCTGGGAAACATCCATGGTCACTATGGCTTGAGACTGTGGAAGGATGGCCTGAAAGTATCTCGCTGGAATGAAGCCACCATGACAGCTCTTGTTTGCAGAAACTGGTGACAAGGATGTGATGCAACATCAGCTGATTCATTAAGGACCATTGGGAGGCCAAAAGCCATTGGATAATTTGCATGTGATACTTGGCTAAGAGAACTAGAGTTATAGAGGCTACCATTGAGCCTAGAGCCTGTAGGGTTAGTCTGACTGGACCACTTCTGCTCTGAATAATATGGTTTACTTGTGATCTGATCTTTTGGAGCCTTTCTAATGGGAGCGAAGCAAGTCCTGTAACTGTATTTAAACAGAGCTTTGATAAATTCCTGTTGCTGTGTAGGTTGCAGATTTGACTTTTCTTAACTTACTGAAATGCCTTACAAAGTACAAACATGCAGAGTGCAATCTCTTGCCCATTCTAGTTGATACCTGGTGGTAGCAGTAAGGATCCAGTCATCAAGATAAGGAAAAACTTGAAATCCCTGCGATCTGAGATGAGCTGCTATCACTACCATGCATTTGGTAACCACCCTGGGGGCTGTGGTGAGACCAGTGGGCAGTGCTCTGAACTGGAAATGAATGGCTCCCAGCCAGAAGCGTAGGAATCCCCTGGAGAGCTTGTCCATTCTTATATGGTAATACACATCCTGAAGATCAACAGAGCACATCCAATCATCTTTTTCCAACAATGGAAGTACTACTAACGGCACAGAGACCATCCGGAATTTGGTTTTTGAACTGCCATGTTGAACTGGCTGATATTCAAAATCGGCCTCCAGTCCCCTATCATTTTGGGCACTAAAAAGAATCTTGAATAAAACCCGGATCCTCTCTGTTCTGGTGGGACATTTTGGATGACTTTTTTTCAAGCAGTTTTTGAATAATGTAACCTCTGGAAATGATTCCCTGTACCCATTTGTCCAATGCTATCTATAGCCAGGCAGATTGGTGTAAGAATAATCGTACCCAGACTCCCACCAGAGGAAGGCAATTTAGCCTCCATTCAAGAGTGCTAGTAGGAGCTACCAGAGAAGGTACCTCTGGACCCCTGGTTCTGCAGGCCACCTCTTGCCTCTAGGACAGAGTCTTCCATTGTTACTTTCACCTCTTTCCCGTGGAAGTCTTTACCACATGAGTCCTGGAAAGGCCCTTGGGATTTTTGTGGACCATATCCTCCCACTTATCTGATTCCTGGAGTAGGGCCGTTGAGGAGTGGAGAAGCATAAGTCTACATCTGGCCAGTGTGTCTTTTACCTTGGGTCCAAACAGGGATGATCCGTCAAACAGAGCATTGATGAATAGATTTAAACATCTCCGTAAAGTCACACAAGCACATCCAGGCAAGTCTCCTAATGGCTATGCCTGAACCAGTTGCTCTTGTCATCCCCTCAGCTGCGTGGGCAATTAGCCTCATGGACGAGGTAGAAATTGCTTCAAGGGTGGCGAGCTGACAGGCAACTTCGTCTCGTACCTCTTAAGCTACTGCTCCTGTGAGAGTAACAGACAGCTCTTTGATCAGACTTCTCTGTACCCTGGTAAAAGTGCACCATGTAGTTCAAAGACCTGACAGCAAAGGTCGATGAAGTATAAATGTGCTTCCCAAATCTATCTATAGTCCTGGACTCATTGTTAGGAGGATGGATAGTAGGACTTTCCTTAACAAGTTCCTTCTTTGTGGCTGCCACAATCACCAAGGCATCTACGGGCATACCCTTAGCCCAATGCTGCTCTTCCTTGGGAGCAGAAAGGATCCAGTCAGGCCTCTTGGGTAGGGCACTGGTTCAACGGAGTCAGTGTTCTTCCAAGCCCGCAGCGCGATCAATTTAATGAGCTCGTCAGCGGGTGGAGAGATCCAAGAGGTAGAGGACTGGGCAAGAAATGCCTCCAGGTATACCAACTCTGCCAACAGCTGGAAGAAAGACCAGCCACCCTTCTATTTCATGATTTCCAGGATGTCCCCAAAGTAATCCTCATCAGGGAGTGACCTGGGGGAACCTTCTCCCTCATCAAAATTGGTATCCTCCATGAAGGACGTCTCTGGGGAGTCTAAGTGCTTCCTCTTGCACTTTTTCTTCACAGGTACTTCCTTGCTGGAGGGGGGGGTGCTCCAGGGAAGTATCCAAAGAGGAAACCACAAAGGTGGGTCTTTCCTGAGACTTTTGCTCTCTCTGTCCCAGGGGTGAGGCTGATGGTAGCTCTGGTCGAGGGGATGCAGAAGTTTGGCCCGACAGGGTTAGCAAGGACTGAAAATACACAGTGGACAAGGCCTTCTCCATGATCTGGAAGGCCAGCCACATGTACAGGGATGAGAGCCTGGAACTAAAATAGACTCCTTCAGAACTGTGGTCCCACCCCACACTGAGGAGGCAGCCCTCAAAGCAGAAGCCTGGGTCTGAGCCAACAAAAGCCTAAGCACTGAGGAGCATGTAGGGTTCTGGAAAAAAAAAAAAAAAAAAAGAAGAAGTTGAACCCTGCCCCGCGGAACCAGCAATGACGTCTCGACCCCAGGACACCTCCGGTTCCAAAAGACAGGAGGAGCTCAAGGCAATTCTCAGTTCCAGAGAAGAGGCTCTTACCAAAACAGAGACAGTCATGGCCCGGTAGGTTGGTGCCAGGGGCTCCAATGACTCAACTGGAGTTGAAGGAGGAAGATGAGACAGTGTTGAAGTAGTACAGGTCCCAGTGCCTACTTGGCTGGGAACCGAAGATGAATGTAATCCCTTCCCCATAAAAGCTGGTCCACCTGCTTTATGATGTCTGATTCCAGTAGGCACTTACTGGATTGAACAGACAATGCAGGAGGAGACCTAGGTTGTCTTAGCTCCACAAAAGGGCTAAGTGGTTGGCCCTTAAATGGATCAACCAAGGCAGAGTACCTTGTTCTTGGAGTCTAAATCAAAATAGTCTGCTCCGGTACCAAAAAACTTCTGGTGCCAAAAAAGTAGTTGGCTTCTCCGAGGAAGTAGTAGGTATAGAGTATGTCTTGCCTATCGGTGCCGAGTGAACTGTCAACACTGTAGGCTGTTTAGATACCTTTCTAGGTGGTTCCGTGGAACAGAGTGTGAGCGTTTCTTCTGTTTAGAACAGGAGGAAGAAGAGGACGATGAACTGGCTTCAGTCCTAGACCCAGATATGGCCTCTTCAAAGTCCCCTTTTAGTAAGCCTTTCAAAATTAACTTGTTTCTCTGCTCAGTTAAAAGTCCTGGCAGAGAAACCATGACATATAGAACAGTTTTCCAGCAGGCGTACAACTCCTAAACAATACACACACCAGACATGCCCATCTGAATTGGGCATCTTTTTATCACACTTCTGGCACCTCTTAAAGCTAAAAGTGCCCTTAAAAGGTATAACAGATTAACTAGATTTATCAGCCATAAAGGAAAAGAAGGCTTAAAGCTGATAAAGACCACACACACATTCAGAGAAGGGGACAGCATAGATTTCTTTTTTTTTGGCTAGAGAATAAAAGAAAGTGGTACCAACTATGGTAGCCAAAAATTACCTAAATAAGTAAAAGAAGAGTACCAGCAATGGTATGTAGAGAAATCTACCTAACGGTAGAGGAAAAATGGGGGAAAGATCACACAGGCGCACAGAAAGAACGTTACAGGAGCGAGTAGAAAAAGTAAAGTATTCAAGAAGATAAATAGAACTATAGTAAAAGGGATTTAAACAAATTCAGGAAAAAAACATACTTTGAAGAACTGCCAACGCTAGAGAGAGGTCGGACACATCTGACACGATGCAGCAAATGAGATCTGAAGTAATTTGGAGAGAAACATCATGGGCAGAGCCTAGCTCAAGAATGTGGAAGGAGCGAGCTGAAGTAAATTGCCGAGTTGCTTCTGAGGCTCAGAACAGAGCCCAGTCAAGGATAATACGAAGACTGACAAAATCAGATTTTACATTCAAAAGCTATCATTACTAAAATGAAAATTGCAGGTAGTCATTCAAATAGACATCGGATAAGCCTTTTATCATGCCACTCTGAATGAATGAATGAATGAAAAAATTACAATTATCTCAGTAGACAAAATCAGTTTCCATTCAAATAAATCATCAGGAGAGTTAAACAAGTCAACTTCTCAGAAACAAGACTAAAAATCAGACACGGCAACTAAGTTCCAATTCAAATAACTTTAACAAATAGTAACAACTCTGTAAAAACAATGGTACAGGTAAACTGATGAAGTGTAAATAGTCTTTTTATGATGTCAAAAACTTAAAATGATCAAGATACACATCTACAAAAAGATATTTATGAAGCTAGTGATGTTTCAATCAAGTTTGCCTTTTAATTTTTGTAAAATGAAAAAAGTGAGAACACCTCATCCCTGCCACATTAGCAAGCAAGCACCTTCTCTACTTTTGAAGTTAATCAAAGCAGTAAGTTTTCTAGTTTTGATGTTAATCATAACATTAACCTATCAGCAGAAACACTGAGCTTAATTCCAAACATTTCATATACAGGATAAAAATGTAATAGTTTTAGAATAATGCAGTTGATAAACCACAAAAAAAAAACAGAAAAATAATAATGATGCCTTACAAGAATAAAACAGTCAGAGCAGAGCATATACAATAAGTGGCAGCTTATGAGGGATTTCAGAAATCAGTGGCATATTTTTATGTAACTGCATAAAACCTAAAAAAAAATCTTAAAATGTGTGTGTGTGTATACATATTATATATATATATATATATATATATATATATATATATATATATATATATATATACACACACACACACACACACACACACACACATGACAAAACCTGCAGCAGATAACCTATCTGCAATACACATGTTTTCTGTGCAGAAGGTAAGTATAAGCTGGAGTTGGACATCTCTGCTGCTTAGAACAGCCATTATACACAGGATGTGAAAATCTAATTACAGGCTCCGTGGCTGTTCCTAGGGAGGAACTGGGGCCATAAGAAGTGCAATCAAAAGATTCTTAAAAAGAAACAAGCAAGCAGACTAATTACTATGAAGATGTGGGGGGCATGTTTGGTCTTATCTGCAGTTTCTATATGAAAAATGACACACAGCTAACAGTCAGTTAATAGCCTTGCAGCTTGCAGTTTGAGAGCAATTTCTGCACTTCTGCCTGAAATTGTGACAGATCAAGGTCAAGTAATTCTCCAAATTAAGAATTGTTAGCTAAAGCTGTATTTGGATGTTTTCTTTACTGCACTCTATTTGCTCTGAAAGATTATTTTCACCTTCTTTGTGTTTCTCTCTCTGTATACTTAAATGTTAACTGTATAGCTTAACTCAAGGTATTTTATTCACCCGTTTATGCACTTATCAACTGACAAGCCAGTATTCAGTACTAAAGGATGATGAATTTCTGGCATCCACTACTACTTGGCCAGACCATTGTGCTACACCCGGTCATGTATAATTATAATTATTTGGCTTACCTAAAACTGTAACCACCAAACAAGTCCTTACCTAAAACAGGTAAACTGTGACTAGGAGGTCCTTAGCCTGGTAAACTGGGGTGCTGGCAGTTTACTATAGTGAACCAGGACAGAAGACTATAGTGGTGGAGGATATTACATACCTTCCCTGGAAAGTTGTGTGTGTGTTCTAACCTCGGCATATGAATGCTTGTGTCAGTCTGTGTGAATATAAGAAGTTAAACAATTACTGTGAGCAACTGAGCACTGCAAAACACAAACTCAGAGTGGTGAGAAAGGGGTCAGTGACGCTAGGCTAAAAGGCTCTGCTCTTTGGGGTCATCACTATCAGCTTACATGTTGTTAAATGATGAAGGCCCATACCAAGGGCAACAATGCAAATTACCAGCATGTGTGCTTACTGAATTATTGAAGGATTCAGAGTTGTGCACCTAATTTCTTTGACATTAGTGGTGTGATTCAGGAGATATCTTACGGTTGGTCAGTTACGTCAATCTGGAGTGGTAAAATTTAACCCCATCTGCTTGCTACCATCCTTCTCCCTTTCACATTGGTTGGCAGCGATGACATTCAATCCCCAACCATCCTTACCGTAAAAATCCCCCTTACACTGGTGAGCAACTTATTTAGCCTACACTGCAGCTTTTGACACCAAAGGTGTGTATTCCCTTGCAGCCACAAGGAAGATACAGAAATGTAGACTGCACAGCAATTATTTTATTTTTTAGGGAGGAAAAGAACAGAGTTACAAAAACAGCAATAACAAGCTCTGAAGCAAATGCCAAGATGTAATGTCACAGCTATGTGCCAAACTAAGGGAATTTCACATGCTATTAATCCAGAAGAAGTTATAACAGCAGTCAAAGTATCTGAACACATCACATAATTTGGGGACAGCCTGGTAGATGTCGTGAGAGTGTCACATACAAAAGTACAAACTAAATAGTCGCTGGATAGCTTCAGAACCCAGATGGAATTACAAAGACTAGAACTAGAAATTAAATGTTTTCAGCTGTGGTCGGCAGGATAAATGAAGTAGCTGGTGGACAGAGAGAGAAAAGCAGCACCAAGAGGAAAAGGAAATGTTAGTCTTTCATCAGAGACAGGCAAATACTGAAAAATGAGAAAGCTTAAACCTAAAAGCCGAAGTCTGTACCTTTTTCCAAAGCAGACGAGTATGACAGGCATGGAAGCTGCCCATCAGAGATAAAATATGGCTCAGGCAAACTAACCCCTGCTGAAGTATCACCTGGTGAACCAGTAACTAAATCACTATTTCTGCTTACAATCAAATCAATGAAAAGGCAGACAAAAACAAGACTAAAAATTAGACATGGCAACTGTTCCAATTCAAACAACTAAAAAAAACAGTAACATTCATTAAAAGCAATGGTACAGGTAAGCTGGCCAAGTGTATAAAGTCTTTTTTAAAAATCATGTTTGCTCATTTCCCACCATTTTCTCTAGCTAGAATAGTCCAAACTTCAGATTTGCTGATTCCAGGGCTGTATTTTGAGTTTCTGAGCTGTCCAGACCTTGCTGTGGTAGAGGGAAGTCTTTCTGCCTATCAGTGGGAGTGGTAAGCGCTGAGCAGCCTATCGCCAGAGGAGTGGTTTCCAGCTCTGAAATTATATCTTATTGGCCATTTTGGGCTGCTTTCTATCCCTTTGAACTTTCTGCCTAAAAACCCATGTTTGCGTGGGTTTGTGCTTGTTTTAGCTCTGCGGATGCTGTTTGGGCGTCCTGCAAACTACTACAGCAGCAGAAAGGAGAAGGAGAGACTATGACTGACCATAAGTACCTCTGTTTGCCTTTTTTGCCTATATTTGCTTTCCTCACTTTTAAAACCAGCTGTTTTTAGCTTACTGCATTTACAGATACTGTATTTTGCTATTTAAGATTGATTACTGCACTTTTTAGTCGTTTAAGTTATTTCCACTGTATTTACTGTTGTAGGTTACACACTCAAGTGCGTTAGCTTTTTCTGTGCCTTAAAAGTGTTTACTGCTGTTTAAATAATTTTTCTGACCATTTTTCCCAATAAATAAATAAATAAATAAAAAGAAAAAAAAAGAAAAAATTCCCGTTTGCTTGTTTCCCGCCATTTTCTCCATCTAGAATACCAACACTAAACTCTCCACAAAGGACAATAAGATAACAGCTCCAGTACTTAATATACTGAACATTAAATCAAGCATGTCTAAAGGTAAGTTCCTTGTGCTTTCTCCTGTCAACCTGGTGAACTTGGGCATCCTGAGGCAATGTAGCAACTTCCTCATGTACAGAGACAACCCCCTCCTCTTACTCCTCAACACTAGGACTTGTGAGAGATGCACATATACAGCCAAACTGGAAGCCAAGCACTCTTCAGCCAAGACTGAATTAGCCAGTCAAGAGGAGAAGGTTAACACCTCCACCACACCACATTCAACACATGGCCCTCCAAACATACACCATCACAGCCCGTACATATTGACACAACACAAACCTACTTTCACAGAGGCTCTCAATAAAAATCTACCCAAACAAGAGTGACCTCCAAGGTAGAAACGCAAACAACCACCACATCCCAGCACAAACCATGTAACACATAGCTCACAAACAGTGTGCCACACAACCAAAGCCCCTATGGCAAAACAACTTGCCCAATACACTAGTCATAGGTGACAATAGTAAGGCACACTGATGTCCCACTCACTAGAATGAAGAAGAAAGGTACGGTCAGCTGCCTGCCGGTGCCAGGATCTGCCACATAATGCACGCACTCAGGTCACTCCACAACAAGTACAAATATGACTCCGTCATTGTCCATGTTGGTGTGAAGGACCCGAGACGTACCCCCTGGATTACATGAAAATAGACGTAGAGGAGCTCTCGGATCTTGCAGCCCAGGAAGGTATGATGGGCCCTTTATGGACCTTATTAACAGGGACATAGCTCTGAGTAGCATCCTACCGTCACCCAGAATTATACCACAGTACAAACAGAAAATGATTGACTTCAACAATTGGTTAAAGTTCTGGTGTCATTCTAAGGGGATCCAGTATCTCTCTGCCTGGGATGACATGATCAACAGACCTCGATGCTTCACCAGAGATAGCCTGCACCTACCACCCCTGCGATTCCGGACACTGGCCAAGGGTCTTGCTACCCCTATAGTGCTTTTTTTAGGAAATGCCCTGAAGACAAAATTACCTCTAACAGTTTCAAGCAAACAAAATCTGAGGATTATGCTACTCAATTCTAGAAGCCTAAAACTCAAAATGCACTCGCTCGAAGCACTCCTAACATTGGAGAACATCAACATCTATGCAGTGACCGTGACCTCATTCAAGGCACCGGAGAGCACCCCAGCACTACCAGGCTATAATTCATACCACACCTTTCAGCCCCCTAATCCGGACCGAAGCACTAAAGGCGGAGTTGTGTCGCCATATTCATAAAAGATATCCACACCTCCAGACAAATAGCCCAACATACCGCATTAGAGATGCTTCAGGTACAACTAACACTGGGTAAAACTGCAATCCAGGTTGTAGCTTGCTGCAGATCCCCACCATGTCCCAAATTTCCCACTCCACATTCCTAAACACATGGGAAAATATTAGGGTACAGCCCAATACCCTTATATTAGGAGATTTTTAACTACCCCTACATTAACTGGGAAAATTACTCCTGTACCAACACACTTCAATGTTTTCTGGAATTCATTCATTCCAATGCCCTGGTCCAACTCATTCTTACCCCCACCTGGCGTAGAAACATCCTTGACCTGGTCATTACCAACAAAGGCGACCATTGCTCTACAACGGAAATCAATTCCTCCCTGCTCAGATCTGACCACAAGCTTATCACCATGGACATTCACATCCCACCTGCACCCTAAATAAAGGAAACCACTGTAAAAAACTTCGCAAAGCCAATTTTGGGCTTGTAAAAACGGAGGTAGCAAACTGCACAACGCCCACGCAAATGTAAAATAGGTGCATGACTGATTAATCATACACCAGTGCACTGTATGAGCAGATACACAAGTGCATAGAATGGGCCATACCCAACAGAACCAAGACGCTCTCCTCCAAAAAAAAGAAAGCCAATCTGGTGGTCCCTTACCATTAACAAACTCTACAACAGAAGAAAAAAACTGCTGCAGAAAAGAGTGAAATCTCAAGATTGGAAAAACTCTCTTGTTAGCCTCAGCAAAAAGCTGAGATCCTTTATTAAATCTAAAGCTAGCTACGAAAACAAAATTGCTGCAGACTCTAAAGACAACCACAAGGCATTCTATAGCTATGTCAAGAACCTTCATGGCAAGAGTCAGATCTGCTCAGAGTTACAGCACAATGGCAATACATATACAGAACCAACTGAAATTGCCAACATATTGGCCGACAGGTTCAGTGCGAACTCCCCCCCCTTTCACCCACTAAAGGGCCCTTCACAATACCCGAGGAATGCCATGTCCCTATCATCATGGCTACACAGGTAAAAAACGCACTGTCCAAAGCCAAGAATACAGCTTCCATGGGACCTGACAATATCCCGGGCTGTGTTGTACATGAACTACAAAATGAACTGGCACCACACTGCGTACCATGTTCAATCACAGCTTCATTTCAGGCTTTGTTCCTACTGAATGGTGCACTGCTATGGTCATCCCACTCCACAAAGAGGGAGAGACTACAGACCCTGGGATCTACCGTCCCATTAACCTGATATACAAGGCTATGGAGTGCATCATCATAAACCTTATTAACAGGGACATAGGGAATCTCCAGACTCTGGACCCCACGCAGTTTGGGTTTGTGAATGGTAAATCATGCCTGCTCAACCTGATAAGACTTTAGTCCATCACCAGAGCTGTGGATGAGGGCAAGGTAGTTCACACAGTCTACCTAGATCTTGCCAAGGCCTTCAACACCATCCCTCACTCAGGAATCATTGACAGACTCACTAAACTAGGCATAAACCCCTATGTCATAAGATGGTTTGCCAAATGCATCACTGACAGAACCTACACTGTCAAATCTACTTCTCAGAAGTCCAAACCAACACAAAGGGACTCTGGTTGACCAAGTTCACAGAGGACTGCAAACTGGGCAACATTATGGATTCTCCAACTGATGTAGACATCCTACAACAAGGACTCGCTGAGACCAATGACTGGTGCAAAAACCATGGCCTTAAGTTCAATGCCAAAAAGTGCACTATCATTCCCTTTGGGAAAAATTCTGTGCCCATGAGCTACCACATAGACGGCAATCCACTAAACACCGAAGGAGTGATACCAGACCTGGGGATACAGGTTGACAGCAACCTCTCATTTTATAACCACATTACCCCCCTCTTACCCACTTAAGGGCCCATCTCTATACCAGAAGAATGCAAAGTTAAGGACAACATCCCATTGCTTTTAATGAATGTTACTGTTTTTTTTAGTTGTTTGAATTGGAACAGTTGCCATGTCTAATTTTTAGTCTTGTTTTTGTCTGCCTTTTCATTGATTTGATTGTAAGCTTGTCACTGTGGTCATAAAGTCCTTCTGTGTAGCACATATCATTACAAAAGGTTTCTCATCCAGAGAAAGAGGTCATAATCCCTCTTTACTCATCCCTCATTAGACCCATTATAGAATATAACGCCCAATTTGCTATGTACCTCACTAGACACCTACAACAACTGGAAAGGCCACAAAAATACCTAAGAGGATCTTAGACATATGCCTATACTACTACTACTTCTTTTGGTTTTCCCCGGTTAGGGGTCACCACAGCGGATCACCTTTTCCGCTTATGATTGGAAGTGGAATTTTTACAGTGTCGAGTTGCCAGCCCGGTGCCCAACCTTCCACAGAAGGCACACACATGCACGCACACACTCCTAGGGCCAATTTAGAGTGTCCAATCCACCTACAGCATGTCTTTGGGATGTGGGAGGAAACCGGAGCAGCCGGAGGAAACCCACGTGACCACAGGGAGGACATGCAGACTCCACACAGAAGGCACCGCAGCAGAGGATCGAACCAGAGAACCTCTTGCTGTGAGGCAGCAACGCTAACTGCTGCACCACCACAGATGCCCAAAAGTAAAATAAATAATAAGAAGTTTAAAGGTACAGGATATGAAATGGGATGAAATAACAGCCAGAGAGATTGAAACAAAGTTAAGAAAAGCCTCTAATTGGAAAACCCCAGGCCCAGATGCAGTACCTAACATCTGGTTAAAAGTATTAAGATATTTGCACAAAGATTTAGCCATGACTAAGAATTACTTATATGCACACCCCGAACAGACACCAACCTGGTTAGCAACATGAAAAACAATGCTCCTACTTATGAGTGAACCTGCAAGCTACCCTAAGAATTATAGACCAATAACTTGCCTGTTGATGATGTATAAACTATACACTGGAATTGACGCTGACAGAGTTTAAAGTCATTTAGAAGAAAACTCAATTATGGCAATAAAACACAAGGTCAATAAAAGAAAGTCATATGGAACAAAGGACCATTTGTTGTTAAAAGCGTAGTGGAGAAAGTACAGTTGTGTACACTTACGATAAATATAGATGTTAAAGTGTATTCACTGTTGCAGTCATCACACCCGGGCCATCCCCACCAGGGCAGCCCTCGACCAGCCCGAACACCAGAGGCCTGCACCTCTGTGACAGTTGCCGTCGCTCCAGGACTGACGCCAGGTCGCCAGCAGCACAAAGCAATATGCCCTATACTGACGCACTCAAAAATCTCCAACTATATTCTGTCTCATATCATCTACTTAAGAGGCGATCGCTGCTTGACCTACAAAGCCATGTCTGACCCAGGGTTGTTACATATGCTACACCTAAAGAAATCCCAATCCCTCTGCACCACACGCTCCAGGGACCTAAACCTCATTACTACAATAAACGGAACATGCTGGAGGGACAGGTTCCTAACTCAGCAACTTCTCATACTCTGGAACAAACTTCCCATTCACATCAAGCAGAGCAATTCATTGGCCCTCCTCAATAGAAATCTTTATCAGTGTCTGGGCAAAAGGAAGTTCACCCCTGGAATCACTTCAATGGCCATGCTTGACAGGGGTCACTGCGAACTAACTTCGGGCGGCATGACCCCAAGGAATCTTCTCGGGCTAGGCTTACATAGGTTCCAGGGCCATTAGCCTAGTACACACCTATGAAGATGTGAATACTTTAAAATGATCAAGATACTGTGATCACAAATATTCTACTACAAAAAGATATGTATGAATCTACTCATATTTCACTCAGGTTTGCCTTTTACTTTTCATAAAATTAAACGGACACATTCAACTGCAGTCATGCTGTGAAAAATGACAATGCATTTCCACTAGAAAGAAGTGGGGCAGAAATACAATGTTAAACAGAAATGTCACTGAGCAATACAGAGTATTGCAGTGCAACCGGTGGTGAAAACTAATGTGTGAATGTGTTTGGAGAAGCCTACTCCTGATCCCTTTTTATCAGTTGCATAGCTACTTATAAAATTTCAAACACTGAAAATAAGGCTACTTTAGTGTCTTTTGTCTTAAAGAAATAAACAGTACTGTCAGTGCAGTAGGAGCAAACATACTACAGACTGTAGAATGAAGACAATGTTGCAGAATACAATACACAACTGTAGGATGATAACACCAGAAAGGACGATACAGCTTGTGAAGGTTCAATGAACTAAGAGGAATAGGTCCAATTAAAAATAGTAATTTGCATGCCTAGAACCCAGCAAATTCAAAAATAATTGCAGATGAATGGAATAAAGGCAAGGAAAGAACGCAGTGTCCAGAGTAACTGCTTGTAAAATCAGACACATGTGAACCCAAGAAAAGAATGATGGCCTGCTGGGATGGGAAAGCAAATTCACAAGACAGAGGGCCAGAACTGCCTCACACGAGGATTCTACTAAAGGGCAAAACTCTAAAGGAGGATATCGGAGGGTACTTTGAGACAGGTTTTGGAAAAAACTCAATTAAAAAGACTACACTAGTATCGGATAACTAAATACAACATTAAAACGCCAGTAAGACTATAACAGATTAAACAACAAAGGATCATAGAAGCTTACTAGGCTAACAGCCCTAGAGCCTTTTTCAGCCTAGGGCATTCATGCCTCAGTTCTCCCCAGTTATCAATGCCCACAGGCTAGAATGGCTTCGGCATAAGTCTGAGACTTAGGGCATCCATCACTGCCCCTTTCCATTTCCCATCCATTGGTCCAAAGTGCATCTGAATCGGACTAGAGAAGAGGTCTGTTTCAGATGAATGGGATGTCTGTCCCAGAGAATGGGCAATGTCTGAGACACATACCTATCCCTCCAACATATTTTGTTTATCACAGAAAAAGCTTAGGTCAGGTATTTCTAGTGCTGTATGTTTTGCAAATGTGTAGCAGATCCATCAGGGCTGGACTGGAGAATGTCTTGTAGGTCAGGCACAGATCGGCCATTCTTTTAGTGAGGAACCTCTGTGGACACTCAATTGTTGCAAATTCCTAAGGGTGCGTTGTCCTCTATTATTGTTCTAATGAGGACCAAGTATAGTGGGACTAAGATCTACTTAGATCTGGATACCATGCCCTTACTTGTAAGTTGCGCCATTTATATGTGGTCAAAGCTCAGGTTACTGTCAACCTGAGTTCCCAAGTACCTCACCAATACTCTTAGGAAAATGTTATTAATGTAACATGCAAGGATAATCATCTTCCCAAAGGGTATTAAATTATGCATTTTTTACACTGAGTTTTAGATCAAGGTTCTGGCACCAGTTATCCTCTTGTGTCAGAACTTCCATGAGGATACCTACATCTTTGAAGTATTCAAAGCTTGTACCCAGTTTGCAGTTGTCAGCAAATTTGGTCAGAGTCCCTCTACATTTGCCTTAACTTCAAAGAAGTATATTCCAAACAGGAGCGGTCCCAGTATTAAGCCCCGGGAGACACCACTAGTAACAGGTCTCTTGGTGGAGGTGGATTCCCCCACCCTAACTTTGTGTGTTCTGTCTAATCATTCATTTGGCTATTCACTGGGTAGCATCAGGATTTATGCCTTAATTCAGAGTGTCTATAATACCAAAGTACAGCATTATGTCAAATGCCTTTGCCAGGCCAAGGTAGGCAGTATGCAGAGTTTTGCACTCATCCATGGCTCTAGTGACTTTCTCGAAGAAGTCCAGCAAATTTAGTAGGCAAGACATGTCCTTGACAAATCTGAAATGGGATGGGTCTATGTTTATTAGGTTCCTGATAATTCTTTCCATGGCTTTGCATATAAGACTAGTCAAATGTATGGGTCTGCTGATGGTCCGCCTTTGTGCAGCGGGATGACAAATGCAGTCATCTATTCCTTAGGAATAAAGCCTGTTTGGAGGCTGTAGTCGAATAAAGACTCTTGTGAGCCTGACAGGTCATGTTTCAAGCTATTTAGGAGGCATCCTGAGATTTTATCAGGTCCCACTGATGCAGTGTTTTTAGAGTGCAGTGAGGACCTGTTCTTTAGTGACGAACGGGGATAAATGGTAAAGGGTACTTCCTGGGGGGAACTGGGGGTGAAACTGAAGCTGAATTTATTCACCAGCAAATTTGATGCATCTTCCCAGTTCAGTCTAAGAAGTCCCATTTACTAATGTTTGGCACACTGTTGAGTGTTCTCTTTAAGGCTGCATACATAACTGAAAAACACCTTATGGTTATCCTTAGCCTGGGACGCTATTTTTGCCTCAAAGCTGGCTTTAGTGGACTGGATTAGTTCCCTGACATGCTTGTTGATACTGATGAGAGTTCTTTTGTCTTTTGGGCATAGCTCTTCCTATTTTTGGACAGGATTTTCTACCTTTTGTTGTAAAAGCTATTTATACTGGGGGTCCACCAAGGTGGTTTGCTTTTGGAGTTTGTCCTAAGTTGATTTTGGTTTGGAACTGCAGTTTCTATGAAGTTATTCACATACTTGTACAGGGTTTCTGTAAACACTTCCGAACAGGCCAGTGATGGGGAACCTTTTGGGCTTGACGTGTCAAAAAAATTCAGAATATGCCTAACTTGACTCTGCTGGTGCCGCCCCCCCCCCCCAAACAAAAATAGATAAAAAAATTAATTAATTAAATTAAAAGAAAACAGGATAGCTCTCAATAAATCATGGATAAATCTCAACTGAATTAGGGACAAATCTAGAAATAAGAGACATGGACAGTTTTAAACTATTAGTACTATTAATTTGAGACAGTGAGAGAATAAGAACATGAATTAATATAAATTTTCTGAAATAAAATAATGACAATAATTAGATTTATAGACAAGTGTAAAAAGTCGTCAGTTTTAGGAGGGATTAAGGACAGGCAAGAGGAATGTAAAACAGCACACGCTTAGAAATGCGGACTACTTGCCCTTTGCAGACTCTTATCAAGACAGTACACCGAAATATTCTTTAAGGTTAATAACTTCCTTACCACTGCAGCAGTGTTGTTCAACTGGTTCCTGGGACAAAATAATTCAATGCACTTCACATGAGCAACAAATGCAAAAGCAGTTTCTTTGGTAACTCATGTGTTGGTGATCGCTGGTGTGTCACTCAAAATGTCATGGCGTGTCACCTTAGACACATGTTATAGGCTTGCCATCACTGGAATAGGGCACTGTATTCTGTGAATTTGGGGGCCTCCAGGCTAGTTGCTCAGCATAATGTATCCAAGTGCAACTAACTCTGGGCAAGACTGCAATCAAAACTGTAACTTGCTACAGATCCCCCAGCATGCCCCAGAATTCCCACTCCTCATTTCTTGATACACTGTAAAATATTAGAGTACAACCCAACACCCTAATAATGGGCGATTTCAACTACCCCACCATTAACTGGGAAAACTACTCCTGTACCAAATCTTTTGCTCAACGTTTTCTGGAATTCATAAATTCCAACACCTTGGATCAACTTATCCACACCCCCACCAGGGGCATCAATATCCTAGACCTGGTCATTACCAACATGGGCGACCGGTGTTCCACACCAGAGGTAAATTCCTCATTGGTCAGATCCGACCACAAGCTAAAATAACCCTAGGCATCCACATCCCACCCTCTTCCCCCCCATTAGGGAAACCAGCGTAAAAAATTTCTCCAAAGCCAACTTCACGCTTCTTAAGACAGAAATGGCAAACTTCACGACTCCCATGCAGGAGGTACGACTGCTGAATCCTACACAAATGCACTTTATAAGCACTTAACACGAGTGTACGGATCGTGCTATCCTAACAGAACCAAGATGCTATCCTACAAAAAAAGGAAGCCAATCTGGTGGTCCCCTGCCATAAACAAATTCTACCACAGAAGAAAGAAACTGTTGCAAAAAAGAGTAAAATTCCATGATTGAAGGAACTCCCTGGTCAGCCTCAGTAAGAAGCTGAGATCCCTCATAAAATCCTCCAAAGCTGGTTACGAAAACAAAATTGCCACTGATTCTAATGCCAACCACAAAGCATTCTATATCTATGTCAAGAATCTGAATGGCAACAATCAGATCTTCTCTGAGTTACAGCACAATGGCACAAAATATACAGAACCACCCGATACTGCCAACATCCTAGCAGATAGGTTCAGTGCTAACTTTACCCCCCTCTTACCCACTTAAGGGCCCATCTCTATACCAGAAGAATGCAAAGTTCCTGTAATCACGCCTGCACAGGTAAAAACCACACTCTCCAAAGCCAAGAATACAACATCCATGGGAAAGGACAACATCCCAGGCTGCGTTCTACATGAACTACAGATTGAACTGGCACCCCACCTAAGCACCATGTTCAATCACAGCCTCACCTCAGGCTTTGTGCCCACTGAATAGCGCACAGTGATAGTTATCCTACTTCACAAAAAAGGCAGCCACCACAGACCCTGGGAACTACCGCCCATTAGCCTAAAGAGCTTGGTCTGCAAGGCCATGGAATGTATCATTATGGAACTTATAAACAAAGACATTGGTAATCTCCAAACTCTGGACCCCACCCAGTTCGGGTTTGTAAAAGGCAGATCATGTCTCATAAACTTGATAGACTTCTTTGAAGCAGTCACCAAAGCCATAGACAAGGGTAAAGTGGTTCACACAGCCTATCTAAATCTCGCCAAGGCTTTTGACACCATCCCCCACTCTGGAATTATAGATAAACTCACTAAACTCGGTATAAATCCCTGTGTCACAAGATGGGTTGCCAACTGGCTCACTGACAGAACCCACACTGTGAAAGTAGCAGACTCCAAATTCGACTTCAGACCAGTGACAAGTGGAGTACCACAGGGTTCAGTCCTGGGTCCTCTCCTGTTAGGCATCTACTTTTCTGAAATACAGGCTAACGAAGTTTGCAGAGGACTGCAAACTAGGAGCCATAATCGAAACTCCTAACGATGTGGATATCCTACAAAAGGGCCTCACTGACACAGATGCCTGGTGTCAAAGCCATGGCCTCAAGCTCAATGCCAAAAAGTGCACTGTCATCTCCTTTGGTAAAAACTCTGTACCCATGAGCTACCACATAAGTGGTAGTCTACTTAACACTGAAAGTGTGATAAGAGACCTTGGGACACAATTGGACAGTAGGCTCTCCTTTAATAATCACATTGCCACAGTAATCAGGAAATCCTTTTACATGGTACACCTCATCACAAAAGGTTTCTCATCCAGGAAAAAAAAAAAGAGAGAGAGGTCATTGTTCCCCTCTACTCGTCACTCATTAGACCCATTATAGAGTACAACACCCCTTTTGGTATGTACCTCACAAGACATCTACAACTGGAAAGGCCGCAGAAATACCTCATAAAGAATTACTGGCCTCAAACAGATGCCCTACACAGACTGTCTCAAAAAACTCCATGTTTACTCGGTCGCATATCGCCTACTCAGAGGCAATCTCTGCCCAACATACAAAGCTATGTCAATCCCACAGCTGTTGGACATGCTCCACTTAAAGAAATCTCAATCCCTCCGAGCTACATGCTCTAGGGACCTAAACCTTGTCACCACAATAAACAGAACATGCTTGAGGGATAGATTCCTGTCCCAGAGACTTCCCATACTCTGGAACAAACTACAAATCTATATCAAACAAAGCTCATTAGCACTCTTCAAAAAAAATCTTGATGATTGGATGGGAAATAGGAAATTCTTCCCAGGGATCACCTCTGTGGCTCTGCTCGACAGGGGCACAGGAAAATCATTTTCTTGGGTGGCGAAAGCCAGGGTACTTATTGGCTAGGCTTATATAGGCCCTAGGGCCAATAGCCTAGTACCTACCTATGAACCTTGGAATTTAGCTATGCCTTGATTTAATAGGATGTAGTTATCCCTGGAAAAGTTCTTAAATGTTCTGGGGTTTCCTGGGAGTACAGCCATTATTTATTTCAAAAGATGACTGCTTTGTGATCTGATCTGACTGGTGAAGACATTACACTAGGGAGTGTACAACATTCCCTCATTACTTGTGAGAACCAGTTGCAAGACATTTGCACTACTAGTAGGTGTGCAAACTAACTGTTCCACTGTGTTTGCATAGATAAAATCCAGAAATCTTCAAGACTGCACTTTAGGGGTTATGTATAAATCTCAGTTTATGCTGGGATAGTTGAAATCACCAATGAATATAGTGTTGGGGTGAAATGTAAGCCACTCCAGTACATTCAGGTATGTGTGGTGCAGTTAGCCTGGGTCACAGATGGGGAAATTAAAATCTAAGCACAGGGGATTCCATCAGGTGACACAGTAAGTCAACCAGATAAAAATAAAGCTACAAGCTCCAATTTTGCAATGGGCTGTAACTGGGCAAAGAATTTGAGAAGACAAAGACAGACACATTTAAATTAAATCAGAAAATAAATATGCTGGATGACCAGTAATTTTGTAAGAACTTTAAAATATTATTAGTAGTAGAGTGAAGATCAAAAGTAGAGAGGCTCAATAATGCAAAATTTATGACGGGCAGAAAGAAATGAACAAAAAAAAATAAAAGATGAACACTAAGTTAAACTGGAAGGACAGTGGGAAGCATACAGAATATGGAGAGAGAACACAAAGTGGTTGTGGATTGGAAACAGACAAAGGTAAATAGAAAAGGAAGAAATAATACTTCAAACATGGTAGTCTGTCATAAGAGAGAAAAATAATGAAGGATTAGATGACAAAGTTGCAAAAAGGGGGACAAAGAATAAGTACTGAAAAAGTAACTCATTCTAACAAGTGTATTAGTGAAAGGTAAACCAAAATGTGAAAGCACTGGTAAGGATGTAAAAATAGAACAATTAAGACAGTCCAAAATTTAAAAACTGAAGAAGTACAATAAGCATTTAGTCACCAAGAACAAAGTAAAAGTATCGAAGAGAATAATTTTGTTCTCATTGTCACCCATCATTTGGTTCTTTGTCAGCTGTCTATTTACCCTGTTCGCTTCCTACATTTACATTTTTGACTTTTTTTTCCTCAGGTTTAACTTTTACGTTCTTGCTGACTGATTCATATAGTTACTGTGCAGTATTTTATATGTTCTACTAATTATCCCTTTTTTAACAGCAGCTTCTGTTCTAGATTCAACTAAAAACTGTGCCAGAGCATGTCTTCAACTTAGGATTCCCATACCCTTTTTCTTTGCCTATACTCTCAGAACAATCTCTGGTAGGGAAGGCAATCTCTAGCCTGCAGTCCAAATGCCTTCCTGGCCTCATAGCGTTCTATTTATTTAATTAACATTTGTTTACATTTGTTTACCAGGAAAGTAAGACTTGTGGTGGCCCGGGAAGAAATGTTCCAGATGCATGTCTTTGTAACGTGGGAAGAAACCGGAACACCAGGAGGAAACCCACACAAACGCAGGGAGGACATGCACACTCTGCACAGAATGCACCCCATCTGAGAATCGAACTGGAGAACCTCTTGCTGTGAGGCGCAATGCAACCAATGCACCACTGCCTCTTCCAATTACCTTTCCCTCTATAATTATTTGTCCCCAAGAAACCAAAAAAAAAAAAAAAAATCAAAACCAGTGCAGCAGTTGGCTGAAAACTACAAAGTCCCAATACACCATGTAAAAACACTTATATAAAAAAAAAAAAGTCTGTATTCAGAATGCAAGTCTAAAATCAGCAATACAAGTCACAGGTGATAAACTCTGTAGTTGTTGAGCAAAATACTTTTGTTCAAAAATCATTAAAGGATATCAGATCTGGAATCTAGTGCTCTATTTCTAAAAAGAAAGTTTTCAGCCACAAAACTCGGAAATGGCTCCCAGTACCTTTGTTCCTTTGCTAGATTTCTCCAGTAAATTCCAACCCCTTTTGCATATTCTCTGTACCCCAAACTGCAGTCATCCCTATTGGCTAAATCTCCATTTCTCCATTCTCATGCTGGCTTAGTTCTTAGAATACTTTCTGCTACTTTATGAATGTAATCTGGCAGTTATCTCAGAGGATTAAGGAGCTGCTAACAAGCTTGCGATCCCACGATGGAAGGTTAGATTGCCTTCATTGCCTAACAAGGTGACTGAACAAGTCACTTAAGCAAACACTGCTCCTGGGATGAATGTGAAAAAGATCTAAGGAAATCACTGCTCTACCACAGAAAACAAACAGAAATAAATAAGATATCCTGTATGACTGCTGTTATTCTTCTTAATTATCTGCAACCAAATGTCCACGCTCTATTTCTTGAAATCCCCCACCACATCATCATCATTTTCCACTTTCAATTATAGCTTTCCGCTTCTGTTTTATATATGAGCATTAATCGTGCAAGCTCTATAATATCCCTTCAAATCAGGTAATCCTAAACCACATTGTTTTGTTGGCATATTCTACTTATCTCACTTAACCCTCGCCCTCTTTCCCTCCCAGACAATTCCTTCAACTCGTTATTAATTGTTGTCCACAACTTCTCCTCTGGTTGATAAAAATATGTCTGACCTCCATATAAAACAAAATGGACTAAACATTTTCATTGCTTGAATCTTGCTTACCATATCCATAAAACATGAGCTTCCGGTTTCTCAGTTTTTTAATTATCTTTAGTTTAGTCTCTTCCCAACATATCCTTAACTACCCTAACAGAATCCTTTTTAAAAAATAAGTAAAAACCAGGCGCTGACTCCCAAACGAGAGAAACGGAAAGATGCACAAATAATCCACAGGAAATTCACTGAATTTATTTACGGACTTGTACAAACCAGAACAAACAATAAAACAATGCAGTTAAAACTGAATCAACGTAAAGCGCTTTTCGTCCGGATCCCGACAAAAAGCGCTTTACGTTGATTCAGTTTTAACTGCATTGTTTTATTGTTTTTTCTTGTTCGTACAAGTCCTTAAATAAATTCAGTGAATTTCCTGTGGATTATCTGTGCATCTTTCCGTTTCTCTCGTTTGGGAGTCAGCGCCTTGTTTTTACTTATTTTTGTAGAATCCTTTTTAAACTCATACTCTTAAAAATACTTCATTTAATCATGTCCTTTTAAATATGGACACTGCTAAACCAGTTCATGTGTGGGCACATAATAAAGACAAAACAAAGGCTATAGCTGTAAACTAAACTTATTTCTCAAAAAGACATGAAACTGCCTCATGCTTCCATTGCCCTGCGCATAACATCTCAGATTTCTCTGCTCAAGACCCACAACTCCCTCTGAATCATCAATAGTCTATTAATGTTGTCAAATGTTTGCCTTCTCTCCACAAAACAACACCGATCCATACCTATCAATTTTGGCAACACCTTTGCTATTACTTTAACTATTGTAGGCATAAACACTTTATAACTGTGATTTAAAACTGAAATGGGCCTATATGAAGTTGGATCTGATGGGTTTTTACTATTGTTTGGTATTACAGGCACTACCACTTTCTTCCAAGATGTTAGTGCTTCTCCTTTTAAAATACTGTTAAACAAAACCTTTCAGATCTTTATCAGTTTTTTTCCCTCCTGGCTTCCAAACTTCCAAAGGAATACCATCTATTCCTGGGGACTTTCCTGTAGACTGGTTATACATCACAATTTTTATGGGGACATGATCAAATGAAGTACTTAGGAGTATGGATAAAAAGATTCTGTTCTGGAAGCCAAGGGTATGTGGGAAGAGACTACACAAAAGATCAAACAAACTGAGAAATTGGAAGCTCTGTTTTACGGATATAAAACAGCAAGATACAAGCAGTCAAAATGTTTTTAATCCCTTTAGTTTTATACTCCAGTTAGGCATATTTGTAGTAAGCAGAGAAGAAGTTGTGGAAAGCAATTAATAAACAGCTAAAGGACTTTATCTGAAAGGGAAAGATGGCAAGAGTCAAGTGGGATAAGCTGATTCTTCCAATAAAACAAGGTGGTGTGGGATTTCCTGATTAGAAAGGGTACTTCAGATCTACACAATTAAGGTTCCTATACATAGCACAAGCAGAAAGCTATAATTCAAATTGGAAAAGGATGATGATGAAACAGGGAAGCTCAAGACACAAGGAAAGACTGAGATTTTAGATGCAGATCCTTAACAACAACCATAAAGAATATTATATTCATAAAGTAGAAATTATTCTAAGAACTAAGCCAACACAGGAATGCAGAAAGGAGATGTGGCCAATAGGGATGACTGCAATTACATACACAGACAATAGATAAGAAGCATCTGGAATTTACTGGAGAAAACTGGCAAACAAACCTAGGTATTGGGAGCAAATAAATAGAGACGGGAAAGTAACAGAATAAGAAGAGGCCAAGAATTTATTTGGACTACAGGCTACAAACTGCCTTCCCTATCAAGGATTGATATCAGAGTACAGGCAAAGGGAAAGGGTGGATCCTAAGTGAAAGAGTGGCACTGGTAGAGTTTTAGTAAAATCTAGAACAGAAGCTGCTAAAAAAGCAATAATTAGTAGAGTACATAAAATCTTGCACAGTAACTATAAGAAGCAATCAGAGGTGGTTAGAAAGGACTGGGAAGAGAGAGTGGATAAGCAATTCACAAAGAAACAGTGGGGGATATGTGTGTGTCTCCCAAATATGCAATGAAGTCTAGAAGATTTAGGATATTTGCTTGGAAGTGTATTATAACCCAAGTAGACAGCAAATGTTGGAGATGTGACAAGTAATCAGGAAAATATTTTTGGAAGTGTAATGAGTGGCAGACTTTAAAAATTCCCTACAAGCTACTTTATATCGGAATACTGGGTGAGCATACTGTCATAATTAAGGAAATTATTTTTTGAGTTATGAGGCAGAATCAAAATTACCTAGACATTGTAAGGCCTTGTTGAGTCCAATTACAGTAGCTGCCAAAAAAAAGCAATTACTAGAAAATGGAAATCAAAGTCTAAACCAACTGTACTAGAAGTAGGGAATATATTAACAGAGATAAAACAACTGCAATTGGGAGCTTTAGAAAAGTGTAGGAGCAAACTACATAAAAATAATGGGAATTGTGGGAACAACACACAGAATAACATTTTGGAGGAAGAATGAGGTTTAAAAGTAGGCAGGATTTGAATGAGCTATATAATATTGGACAATAACTGGATAAATAAGTGATGTATAATGTTTGCAACTAAAAATATATCAATACGGCTTGCTTTCATTTATATAAATGCATGACTGTATGTCATAAGTGATAATTAATAAAGATGGGTTTTAAAAAAAAACAGTAATGATAAAATAGGCCTATGTGAAGCTGTATCTGATCGGTCTTTACAGTCTTTACGTATTACAGCCACTGAAGCTTTCTTCCAGGTGGTTGGTGCCTCTTCTCCTTTTAAAATACTGTCAAAGCCTTCCACATCTTTATAATTTTGTTCCTCTAGCTTCCACACTTCCACAGCTATACTGTCGATTTCCGGAGACTTTCCTGCAGACTGATCGTACTTCACTGTTTTTATCTCACCTCCTATCTTAACTGCTAATTGTTCACACTCATCTACCTCTAACCTTGGCATACTTAACTCTCCCATAAATATTTCCATTTGTGCTTTTTCTGGACTTCTACATTCCTGTACTTTATACAAATGTTCATAAAATTTCCAAAATTTCTAATACTTCTACAAGATCTGTGATTATTTTTCTTGTTATAGGATCCCATTTGGCAACATCCCTTTCAACTTTCTGTTGCCCAAGTCACTGTGCTCTGGATTTATTATCAAAAAAAAAAAAAAAAAAACAGTTGCTCATCAGCAGTCTTTCTAAGCTTATGCATATTATCCAGATTCTCCCTTATTTTCTATTTAGTACTCTACAGCAGTGGCTCTTCTTGTGTTGATTCCCCTTATTCTGCAATACTTCAAGCTTCGTCAGCTCCTTTCAACAGTTGTTACTTCTTAACCAACTCTTTTTCTTGGATTTTTACCCTGTTTTTAAACTCGACTTTCACTTTATCCCACTCACTAGTTATAACATCTGGAGTACTTTCTATCTTCCTTAATAAGAAATAAATGTCCATTACCCATTCCTTTTTAAGAGATGGGTGGGGGAAGTGCAAGTCTCTCATCTTAACTTCATCACCTTGCATTTTTATCTTAGTTGGTACTGGCACACGATCTGAAAAAGTAATTGGTTATGTGTAAAAGCTTTCAATTAAATGTACATGTTCCTGTGAAACAATTTCTGTCTAATCTAGCCTAGTTATTGTACCTTGAGGAATAATATGTAAATTCTCGTCTTCCATACCAAATAATTTCATTAATTTCTTCAGAAATCTACCATAATTTGTTACATTTTCCCTTCTAGGAACATCAGATACTTACTCACTGGTGAAAATCAAATTCCAGTCCCCGTCTAAAATTAACATTCCCTGCTGAAAACTGATCTCAAAATTTTCTTTAGCTCCATAATAGCAGTTTTGGGTGAAATATAAATACATGACAGTATAAAACTCCTTCTTTGCCAGTAGACACCTACTACCACAAATCTATTATCTTTTTTCCCCTCTAGTATCACCACTGCATCTGCTCTGGCAATTGGTTTAAGGACTCTCCTTTTTCCTTTGACCTCAAATTCACATGCTCAGTTCTTTCAAAATGCGTCTCCTGTAGCATTACTATTTGCACTCTGCATTTCTAAATGTTGCGTCTTTCGGCTTTTCCCAGTTAGGGGTCGCCACAGCGGAACTCCGGTCAGCTAATGATTGGCAGAAGATTTTTACGTGCCGCGTTGCCAGCCCTGACGCACAACCTTCAACGAAGGTATGCCCATTCACGCATGTCTCCACACAGAAGACGCTCTAGCTGAGAATCAAACAGGACAACGTCTTACTGTGAGGCGACAACGCTACCGCAGCACCAGCATTTCTAAGTATAATTCAATATTCTTTCCTTTTTGTCTGCCCCTGTGATTCTTCCAAGTTCTTTACCATAACCCCATAGATAATTATTTTTTCTTAAATGTTTTGATACAGGTTAATAGGTACTTTTCCATTATCAGGTCAACAGCTGTAATCAGCATTTGGAATGTAAGCCCGCTGTCACAAAGATCACACTGCTGCCGCTGATGTTTATACAAAAAGTTAAACATCCCTTGCAGACTGTCACCGAATGTATTATATATTTAAAGTTGCGGTTGGAATGTTACCACGCTGGCGCATCTGTAGAAGATGCATATTGATGCAACTTGTTCTTGTTTTTCAGAAGCAACAGTGTGGTAACATTCCAAACGCTCATCTGTATATGTCAGAAGCAGTCGAAAGAACCACAGAACTTAAAATGTTTACCATGAACGAAAAAATGTGATGTGTATAATACAAGTGTTTCTAGGAGCAATGTAATTGATTAGCATAGTATATAAATCATTTCAGAAAAAAATATGCAAAAATAATGCATACACTTTTGAAAATTGGGAGAGAGGTTGAAACACCACAAGAAAGCATTTTTCACAGAATGTACTGAATACATGTCAATATTCCTGAGGAAGTAGATTAAGAGCTCAAGAAAGAATAGCAGACAGAATCTGTCTGCAAGCGGATGGTTAATGGTTTAAATATACGGTCCTTTTTTTGTTATGGGGACTACACATGTCATGAGCGTTTGGAATGTTACCACGTTGTCGTGTCTGAAAGTCAAGAAAAAGTTGCATCAATATGCATCTTGTACAGATTTTCAGACACGACAGCATGGTAACATTCCAACCGCTCAGGACATCTGTTGCCCCGATAACGGAAAAGTACCGAAGGTTAATAAAATAAGGAAAAATATTTTAGCTACTGCTTTATAATATTCCAGTAGTATGAAAAGTTGATAGTTAAGTAAGCATATTACCGTATTTCTCCATAAATAAGACCCAACCAGAGAATACGGCCTAGCATGGTTTTCCAGAGTGGTCATGATATAAGCCCTACCCAAAAAATAAGCCCCAGTTAAGATAAACAGCAACACATGATGAACATGTTGAATTATAAAATAATAATATTACTGACACCTGTTGACTGAGGTTATCGTATTCTGCTCACCATTTTCAGACCTTTCGGACACCCAACTTCTTCTCTTTGCAGAAAGTTGAAAGTTGTAAGAGTCTTTCCCCGGGAGTCCTCCACAATTCTTACTGTAACCCTAATCCTCACTCACACTTGACGTTTGAGATCCCTGGCCCATAAACACTGGCAAGCGTACTTTGGTCAAAGTACAGACAACACGTAAAACGTGCACACTTGATAACGAACAGGTGTGGTTGTGTCTTATCTGTTGCCTTTTGTTGCCACTCCTGTCTCTTACGCCTTCAATTAACCCCTCCAGACAAGATGAGTGCAAAAAGAAAGGGCTATTCCATCAAGTACAAGAAAGGAATCATAGAGGACTCCCGGGGAAAGAATCTGATGGCATTCTGCAAACAGAAGAATTTGGATCTACGAATGGTCCGAAAATGGCGAGCAGAGTACGATAACCTCAGTCAACAGGTGGATGAGGGAAATGCTAAGCAGTGCAAGTGTGGATCAGGTCAGCAACCATTACTTCCTGAGCTGGAAGACATCATCTGTGAATGGATTGCTAACAGGAGAGCAAAGGCTTTGGTTGTGCGCAGTGCTGATATTCAAGCATTTGCCCTTGCAATGGCACCACAGTTAGAAATATTCCCAGAAGAATTCAAAGAAATACAACATTGGCTGGATGGCTTCCTTCAGCTATATGAATGATCTCTAAGACGATCGACAACACTGTTCAAGCTGGAAGTTATTAAATGTGCACTTGCATTCAAGTCCTTTGTTGATGGCATCAACTTTTCTAAATACCAACTCTCCAACATGACTGCTATGGATGAAACTGCAGTGTTTATGGGCCAAAGAACTCAAACAATTGATCAGAGGGGTGCCTCATCAATCTACCTTCCCTCCACTGGTTACGAAAGTGCACGTTACCTGTATTTTGGCAATTCGTCTAGATGGAAAGAAAACTCCACCTCTAATCATTAGTAAGGGCAAGAAAGATGAGAATGAATGTGTTTCAGGCATTTACATTCTTGAAACCGAAAAAGCCTCGTGCACATAAGCAGTTATAAGGAAGTGAGTCAATGTAATGCTGCCACTTGTCTTGCAAGGTGGCGAAAGTGGTCTGCTAGTCTGGGATTCAGCCAGCGCTCACCACATGAAGAAGTTCCTTGAACAGAAAAGAAAAGAACAAACAATGATTCCCGCAGGAATGACTGCCTATCTCCAGACTCTTGATATTGCAAAAAACAAGTCATTCAAAGACCATTTGCGCATGGAACTCAATGTCTAAATTGAAAATAGAATGGAGAGTAATCAGCGTGGAAACGTGAAGCCTCGCCTGCAAGAGGTTGTGACTTGGGTGAAGAATTCATGGGATAAAAATCACTGGCAGCTGTGTTGCCAATGCACTACGAGCAGACTACGTGGACAAGCAGTGCTCATTTAAGGAGAACTCTATTGCTAGGCATGACAGATTGGGGCCAACGGTTTTAAAGGAAATGGAGTCGCAAGAAATTCAGGACGGAATTCGGGGTTGGAGACTTATGACAATGTTCCAGAAAAATATGACATGACTGTATTTGAATAACTTTTCGGTTATCGGGGCAACAGAATGAATTGCTTCTTCTTTCAGCTGCCGGAAAGCTCGTCAGCTTTTTGACTTTATTGTATTAAGGTAACATTTCATTATCAAGGGGTAATTACAAAGCAAGTCCGCCAGTTCCCAGACTTCATTTTTATGACTTTCCATCATTCTTCTATTACAGTTTGGGTAAGGAATAAAGAAAGCATCACCACTCAGAAAGTGGCAGTTATTCACCTGTTTTATTCCCCTCCTCCAATACACTTGTATTGAGATTTTTCTGCACTTTCTGTTAAGCATGAAATATTGCACTGTGAAAGCCAAGGTGTAGATATCCTGAAACTGAAATGTTTGTTGCACTGTTTATGTAGAATTCTTACACAACTGTTAACGCGTTGCCTAGAACTGGTGCCCAATAACGATTTGTATACATGAATAAATATAGATTGTTGTACGGGGGGGGGTAAATAAGGCATCCTCTGATAATAAGCCCTAATGCGTATTTTGGTGGGGGGAAAAGTATTAAGACTTGGTCTTATTTTCAGAGAAATATGGTATGAATGTTTTTTTCAACATAAAAAGGTAAAAATGAGGACTTCAAAGAGATTCCATGATAGGAGTAGAAGTTAACACACACACACACACACACACACACACACACACACACACACACACACACATGATCCTAACATATAACAGGAAATGGATTACAAAAGTCACCCTAGAGTTGCTTGGGCCTTGGACACAGGTTCAAAAGTGATTACTAAGCCAGTCAACTTTGGAGGCCTTTTTAAATCTAGCTGTGTTTTCTCCATTTATAAAATTAACAGGATACAATTACACCAGGGCATCTAATTGAGTTTGGATGGTACAGCATTTACATGCTGCCTCTGTCCAATACAGGCATAGGTGTCAGTCCAAGGTAAATGTTGAATTTCCTTTCTTCTTGTCCACATTGCGTTTGAATAGGGTGAGGGCTAACTCTGCTTCATATGCATGGGAAACCTGTTCCAGAGCAGGGGTAGTCCCTGAGACACAAACCTGTCCCTCCAACATGTTCTATTCATGCTGCAAATCAGCAATTACAATGCTGGCAGACTTGCAGATGTGCAGCAAGTTCTTCAGTACCGAATTAGATGATACCTTTTAAGCCAGACACAGACCACCTCTCAGTAGTCTGTAGGAGAATTAATATAAAAAAACTTTGAGGCAGTACATTAATTCCATGTAGTTTACACCTTGCATTCTTTTTGTAAAGCATTTATGTGGGTGTTCCAGTTGTTGCATATACCTGGTAAGGTACATACCGATGAGGGCATTGTACTCAATGATTGGTCTAACGAGGGCTGAGCACAGTAGTATAAGGACATCTGTGAACCTGGATGCCATTCCCTTGCTTATAGGTTGCACAATATAGAATGATTTCTTTACACAACAGTAGTCACATGAAAGTCAGAGGTGAACTCATTGTTCACATATTTTACCAAGTTCCTACTCTTGGATCGACAGTTACGGAGTATTGTCTGTGCAGTAATTTCCAAAGGGGGCCAACTCTGACAAAAAAATGCATAATAGTATCTTTGGATTCAGTTTTAGGCCATGATTCTAGCACCAACTATTAGTTTCACCAAGTCAGTGTCCGGGGGGGGGGGGGGTCATAGCCGGCCTTAGTCAAAGGCCAACTAGACGGCCACCTAGGGGGGGGTTCATAGCCAGCCTTAGTCATAGGCCAACTAGACGGCTACCAAGGGCGCTGCTCTAGAAGGGGCACTTTTGCAGTAGTCTGGATGGTGGAGGTAGACCAAAATGGGGGCACCAGATGGTGTCGGAGGGGGTGCTGTGGAACCTTTTGCCTAGGGCGGGAACCAGTTGACCAAAGGCCATCCCTGGGGAGGGGGATTCTATAATTACACCAGTCTTTCAGGGAGCCACAAACTTGGTCAACCAAAGGTCTTTAATAGCAGCTCTGACTTTGAAAAAGTAGATATCAAGAAGGAGCAGCCCCAGCACAGAGCCCTAAATGACTCTGCTGGCGACTAGCTTTTCTGCAGAGGTACAGTTCCCTACCCTGACTTCCTGTGAGCCAGTTGGTTTTCCAATGGGAGACACAGGGATTTACTCCTAGTTTCAAAAGCTTGTTGACCATGCCAAGGTTTTTCGCTCATCCACAGCTTTAGTGACTTTCTCTAAAAAATTCCAACAGATAAAGCAGGTATCTGCCCCTGATGAAACCAAACTGTGCTGGATACAGTGTCTGAAAATTTCCTATGTCATGTAATAGGCATGATTAGTCTCATACATAAGGCCATGGAAAGAATTCTTAGATATATGGGTCTGTAATTTCCTGGACCAGCAGCCAACCCACCCTTGTGCAGGGGGGATAACTGCTGCATTCCTCCATTTGCTAAGCATGAACCCAGTTTGGAGACTACGGTTGAACAACGATCTTACAGGTCCTGTTTCATGCTATTCATGAGGCAACCTAGGATATTATCAAGGCATACAGATGTAGTATTTTTGTGCTTTGGAGACAGCACTGAAGACCAGTTCACTATTAATAGCCAGGGCGGTATGGTCAAGGTTATCTTTTGGTACATGTCAGGAGACAAAAGGATGAAACTAGAGCTAAATATATCAGCCAGTAGGTTTACCATCCCTTCCAGCTCTTTATATGTGAATTATCACACTTACGTACGTTGCAGACATAGCTGAAGGCCTTGTGGTTGTCCTTGCCCGTGACCTCAAATTTCGTTTTGGTGGAACTGATTAGACTCCTGAGTTGCTTATTTAGGTTAGCGTTTTCTTGATTTGCTGGACATTGCACTTCCTAGTTTTGACCATGGTTCTTCCTTTATGTTAAATAACCTGTTGATATTGCCTTTCTACCAGAGTGGCTTGTTCTCCAAGTTAGACCTATGTTTATTTCAGGGGGCTACAGCTGCCTCACTGCAGCTACTTACATGTTTGATGATGGTCGTTTCTAAACACTGTTAAAGCATTTGCAAACCTTTTTAGTTTTCCCCCAAGCAGTAACTTATTCTTTGCATTAAAGTCCATTTCAGACTAGTATAGAATTTTAAAAATAAAGTTTCTATTGATAAGGCTTATGGTACTCCAAACAATAAAACAAGTGTTCTGATATAAAATGGAATCTATTCTGATAAGCTGTTCCATGTTGTGTTTGGTTAAAACTCCATTACTGAGACCCCAGACTCAGTTTTTAGAGGCAGAGAAAGGATACACCATTTATTATCAACAGTCACACTAGAATCAATATTTCAAATGAGAGCTTAAAAAGTACAAACAATATGCATCAAGCTTTGATACAACTGGTTTAAAGGACAAGGGAATCTAACAGTAAACACTCCAACTTTTTAAAGACACATGATGACTCCATTACCATTACAGTCAGTCAACACACACACAATGTCCACTTCAGATGCGCACAAGTTTCAACAAAATAAGACCAAGAAATAAGTTCTGAAAAAGAATTATGGACATTCACAACTGTGCAACAGCACTGGACATTGCAAATCCTTGACCAATACTGCTTTATACTAAATTTTCTTAACAGTTTTTTATTTGGCAGCAGTCTGTGACAGTAGTGATCAGAGTCTGAGACTGCATGCGAGGGTCAGCCAGCAGAAAGGCCTGGCACTCTATTCTCACATCTCGGTCATAAAGTCTCTATAGATCATTTTGACAACTGTCCACAGGGTAACCATAAGTCCATCACAACTAGACGGCACCACACATACATGCAAGCACCAACACCGGACAACAGAATTCTGTTTCAAACAGCTTTCAAAAACAGCACTTTCTCAGAAATGGTCAGCAGCTAGAACATACAACCACATTCCACATCAGAGCCTGCAGAGGAATTTAAAACGTATAAAGAAAAAAAATTCACCTTCAGCTCAAATGTACAAATTTCTGGCACGATAAATTTTCATAATTCCTAACTCTAACCAATATGACACTGGTGGGGCACTATATGCTGAGAAACACACACAAAATTCAGCTACCACTATGCACCACTGTACATCTTCATATGAAAGCACAAAAGAAAGCCACACAAACACAATGGTTTAATTCAGTGGGATACTGACATTCTTCTGCACATATCAATGTAAAAGGACAAGTCTAATGATGAAGTGAAAAGCTGTTTAAGTGAAGAATAAATAAGGGTGTAGGGAGGCAAACCCCACACCAATTACTGTGTACACCTTACTTTCAGGACCTTGCTGAACAACTTAAAAGCGCTTTAACTCAAATTAAACGCTGGTTAATCCAAAAAATATTTATGTCTACAAAATGCACATAAAGTAATAGTACAGAAATTGCAAGCATAAAACTACGCAACTAATCTGTCAGAAAACAGCAGTTATTTCAGAAGAAAGCGAAAGTATTGACGCAAGATATACAGATCGGATTTTAGCAACACCCGGATGGTTATTTACTTCCTACATGATCAAGTAGGTGTGCTAGTCAATTGACCCTTTCAACCACAACCCCTGCTTAATAAGCATCAGTACATAATTATTAAAAGGAAACAACATTATAATCCATAGAGATCTATTGGAAAACCCAACTTAAAAGATAAGAAAAAAATTATCACCGTCAGACAAAGTCAGGAATGATCATCAACTACTGCTGTAAAATGTAACAAACACACAAAAAGAAAACATACGCCAATAACTGGCAACTTTAAAACTAAATGTATTAAATCCAGGATCATCAGCAAAAAATATTTTTCTTTCGTTTTTAACATTCAGTAGTAAAACACATTTTCAGCTAGTGGTCACACTAATAACGATAACATATAATTAAATATAAACCGCCAAGGCTACATCTTTTGACACTTCTACTCTGCATGACCTGTATCGGCTAGTTTTATAAACAAGCTCTTGATGTGCTCATTTTAATATCTTTTTTTAAAACTAAGAATAAACACTACCGGGGCCAGGCCTCACGTAGTTTCACAGTGTTACACTGCTACCCCCAAAAGCCTCCTGAACACTCACTGTCACTCACCCAAACAAGCCAGAAAAAAAGGACTGAGACGACTTCACTTTCTTTTCAGCCTCAGCAATAAGCTGCAAAGCTTCTTTCTCTTTCCCAGAATGTTCCATACTCGATTATTCACGGGATATGTTGCCCAGTTTACCCCTACAGTGAATTCTTCAGGTATGTGAATATCACTTTTACAGTACAAAACTCCCTTACCACAAACTTAAAAGCTTGTTTAGGAAGCTGACACATCACACTGAAGCCAGGAACAACCTTGCAACGTGACTGGCGATCTGCAGTCAGCTGATTTAGCTGAGCAAATGTTCAGTAACAAAGGCAACTGAAACGGTTGTGCATATTTTGAAACTGTTTCATGTGCTGTAACTTGGTAGAGTTTTACAGGTACTACCTTGGGCCTAAATAGTAAGATAATCGGATATGTTTATTGTAACTAAATTATCGTTATGACCTTAAGGCATAGCTCTCAACCTTCCATCTCCAAAATGAGGAATACTCACCTTCATAATGTGGAACAAATGGGCAAAATGTAAATATGTTGGTTTTACTTATAAAGAAGATCCTTTAATGAATTAATATGATTAATTTCTGTGACAGACTCTTTCAATATGGAACTTTGAGGAACTTGAACATGAACTTTTAAGACCCCGAGGTATGCCTTAAGGACAGCCAATTGCAGCTCGTGTAGTAATTACAATAAAGAGGTGATATAAATGCTTAGAAAATTATTTTTAAAAAAGAGGAATCCCATAAAGCTAAATTCACCTGCAAAATTAACCACATGGAAAATGTGCGTAAAACGCAAACTAAGAAGTTATTACTCATAGCCCAGTCACCCAACATATGTGATAAAGGCATCTGAGCTTTGATATAAAGCCACATGACTCAAAGGGTAAAAGCTCAGACATCAGTAGATTTATTTATTTATTTATTTTACTTAAGACGAGTTTAAGTTCGCTACTTATACTACTATTGTCTGATCTGATTGTCTGTGTACTTAATAAAGGATTTTCGACTGGAAACAAACTGACTACCTTGCTTGGATTACTTTCGAGTACTTAGTAATTCTGTACAACAGTACAATTATATATTTTTTTATTTTTTAGGGGAGTGCCTTCTGTGTGTAGTCTGCATGTCCTCCCCGCAGTTGGGTGGGTGTTCGAAAGACATGCATAAATGGGCGTGCCTTCGTTGAAGGTTGAACGTCGAGCTGGCACCTCGGTGTTCGTGAAAATCTACTGCCAATCATTAGCGGACCGGAGTTCCGCTGTGGCGACCCCTAACCGGGAAAAGCCGAAAGACAACAACAACTTAAGAGGAGTTTGAGTTTGCTACTTCTGCTACTATTGTCTGATCTGATTAATATACAGTGATTAACTAGAGATATATGGACTGATAATCTTCCACACAGAGAAGTTTCTTACACTGTTTGGTTTTTGGACCCACTATATTTGTTTAGTGGGTTGTTTTGAGACTTTGGGGATACCACGGAGATTACTTGTTTTAAATTGATGAAATGCAAGCAGCTTCTGTGCATCTGCATAAATATATATATATATATATATATATATATATATATACACATACACATATATACACACACACACATATATACATACATACATACACAAGCATGTATCTATATATGTATGTGCACGCGCACACACACGTGTATATATATATATATATATATATATATATATTTTTTTTTTTTTTTTTTGGCCATCTCCTGGCTGAACTGTCCATTTGAGAGATTCATAATTGTGCAAATTATTTTTAAATTGATTACAGGGTAGCTGCTGAGAATATACATGACTGAAAATCAGTTAATAGCAGAGCAGTGCAATTTGCTTTACCTGAGTAACACAAGTTGCACTGCTATGACTTTTACTATGAATGCCTTTCTTTAAGTTTAAAATGTATCCAGCAGTTGAAGTAGATACCATATTGGGGATCTTGGCTTAAATCTTGCTGATAATGAGTTTGAAACACTGAATAGTAATTTATGAGATAAAAACTAAAAAAAAAATGTAGTTTGAATGCATATCACATGTAAAGTATTGTGAGCTTGGTGAGTAACTTGTAATCAGAGACTGAAAAATAGTTGATAAAGATCATTCTCTGAGATCAATTATCTGTTCATATACCTTGTCAGCTTCTTCTTCTTTTGGCTTTTCCCGGTTAGGGGTTGCCACAGGGGATCACCTGTCCACTCATGATTAGCAGTGGAGTTTTATGGTGTCGAGTTCCCAGCCCGGCGCCCAACCTTTCACAGAAGGCGCACACACTCATGCCTAGGGCCAATTTAGAGTATCCAATCCACCTATAGCATGTCTTTGGGATGTGGGAGGAAACCAGAGCACCCGGAGAAAACCCACGCGACCACAGGGAGTACATGCAGACTCCGCACAGAAGGCACCTCAGCCGAGGATCGAACTGGAGACCCTCTTGCTGTGAGGCAGCAACTCTAATCGCTGCACCTCCATGGCCGCCCTCATGTACCTTGTCAGCTAATGTACTGATTTTGCTGAGTCATTGTTGTGGGGTAAAATTCTACTAACATATAATAGATGTTATAACCAAGAGGCAATACACAGTTCTGCAGCACTCACTAATAAAAGGAGACAAGAATTCCCTAACTGGCAGGATTAAAAACCAGGATGTACAGTGGACATACAATTATATCTGTTAACAGGAGTTCAGAACTAGTATACCAAGCCCAATGTGTGATGAACACCTGTCAATTACTCTATATGGGTCTACTTCTAAATTTTGAAGTGTCAAAACCTCAAATGTCTTATGATCAAGACCATAAGATCGAAATTTTGAGATTTATATAAGAAAAATAATAAAAACAAAGCTTGTAGTCAAATATTTTTGCTTAGAGAGGCACAACTGTTTTCTTTGTAGCAGAAATAATCAGTCTGGTTTAATCTAGCTAAAAGGATGCTTGCAACACTGTTATTTTTGATTGGATAATTGAGCTGGTTTCTGTTTCTCTGCCTTTAATAGCCAGTGTTTTTATTATTTATTATTTATTTATTTATATTTGTTGACCGGGAGTGTCCGACTGGACGTAGGTCCATTTTCAGCGGAGGCCCGGGGAGAAAAGCTCCACAGTTAAAATAAACAGACAGTAGTTACATTGGATTACATAGCGATTAACAATTTACATAGCAATTACTTACAACATATTTACAGATGAAGAACATAGTACTTCAGTAGACAACTAGAATCTTTATTTGTGAAGTACATAACAGACATTAACAAATGTTACAAGAAGAAGTTCCTGCTGTATAATAAATACTGGCTTATGGGCATCTGAGCTTGCTATAACCAAGGTATGGAGTGGAAAGAAAGGTAGTGGTTGGATGGGGAAGGTGATATTAGAATGGGAGTTGCAAGGGCATAGCCAGCATGTTTTTAGGTGCGCTTTTAATAAAGTTTTGAAGTGGGTGCATGATGGTATGGAGGTAATTGTGGGTGGGAGGGAGTCCCATAATTTGGCTATGGTGCAAGAGAATAGTGCTTCACCAGCAGAGTTATTGGCTTTAGTGATCTGCAAAAGATTTTTGTTGCTGGATCTTAGTGGTCTGGTGGTGCGATAGGGTTGGAGTAGATTCTGGAGGGATGGGACATTTAGTGGATGATTTACTAGCTTGTGGGCAAGTGAGAGTTGATACCATTGAAGGAGGTGAGGGAGTTCAAGCCAGCCCAGTTCAGCAAGTGAGAGACAGTGGTGACTACGGTAGGATGCCCCTGTGGCGAATTTGGCAATTTTGTTGTAGCAGGTCTCTAGCTTGTTTAAATCGCATTGCCTTAGGTTGGTATATATTGGACAGGCATAAAGTAGGCTGGAGATAAGGTGGGAATTTGCTATTGAAATCTTTGCTGCTTTGGTAAGAAGTTGCTTATTTCTGTATAGCGCTCCTAGTTTATTGTGGACTTTTTTATGGTCAAGGATATGTGAATGTCAAATTTTAGTTTATTGTCTATTTCCACTCCTAGCAATTTGGTGTGTTCAGTTGGGTATATAATGGTGTTGTCTTTTGCTGTGATGTTAAAGTGAGAGTTGTTTTGAGTATGTTTGGTGGGTTGGAAGATGAGTAGTTTAGTTTAGTTTGGGTTGAGTATTAATTGGGCATCGGATAACCAAGTTTCAACAGAGGAAAAGGCTTCCTGTGTGACTTTTTGCAGTTTGGGTAGGGACTGGGCTGTGCAGATGATGGTTGAGTCATCTGCGTATTGTATGAGTGTGCCATGTTTGGTGGCAGAGGCTAGATTATTGGTGAAAACAGAGAAGAGTAGGGGTCCAAGGATGGATCCTTGGGGAACCCCTATGGAGACAGGTAGTTGGGCAGATATGTCATTCTGCCATACAACGGATTGTTGGCGGTCAGACAGGTAACTCTGAAACCAGTTGGTGACCGATTGTGAGAAGGATAGGTTATTGAGGACAGAGATAAGTTGTTTGTGTGGGACCATGTCAAATGCTTTAGATAGGTCTAGGAAAGTAGCAGAGGAGAGATAGCCATTGTTTTTATGCTGAAGGATAGTGTTAGTAAAGGAGAGTAAGGCAGTGATGGTGCTATGGTTTGGTCGGAAACCATGCTGAGTATTGGAAAGGAGGTTGTTAGTAAGGAGGTAGTCTGAGACCTGAGAGTGTATGCATCTCTCTAGTATTTTGGAGAATGGAGAGAGAATAGCTATGGGGCAGTAATTGGTTAGTTCTGTGGAGGGTCCGCCTTTGTGGAGGGGAATTATATGTGATACTTTCCACAGTGTCTTAAACCAGTTGTACTTACTTGCTCAAGCTGTTCAAAGCTGCAGTGAGAGGCCTTCTGCCATTTGCTCTGCTGTGATATTGGAAAAAGAAAGTGCTTATTTTCAACTCTTTTCTGCACTTCTGTTTTACTGTATATCTGTGTAATCTGTGCAACTGTTTTTTTAGTCTCCTTTTTTTGTTCTGTTAAAGCTGAATATCTGTTACTGTTTGTGACCTTTTGAGCTTGTAGCAAACTCTTTTACTAGAGAGGCCTAGCTGTTTTCATTGTGGCAGAAATAATCAGTGTAGTCTGATCTAGCTAAAAGCATTCCTACAACACTGCTATTTTTGATTGGATAATTGGGCTGGTTTCTGTTTCTCTGCCTTTAATACCCAATGGTTTTAAGCCAGGGGTACTTATTTGCTTAAGCTGTTCAAAGCTGCAGTGAGAGGCCTTCTGACATTTGTTGTACTGTGATATTGGAAAAAGATAAGTGCTTATTTTTAACTTTTTTCTACAGTTCTGTTTTACTGTGCATCTGTGTAATCTGTGCAACTCTTTTTTTTGTACCACCCACCTGTCTAGCTGTTCTGGTCATCTTAAGTCTTCGTGGCTTTGAGCTGCCCACCTCTAGTTTAAAGTTGATGCTGGACACCCCCCCCCTCGTCACAGTACATCAGCTCATTCTACTGTTTATAGTGAGAACTTAAAAAAGGCTTTTTTCTCCCTTTAGCTTCTGAACCTTGAATTATCTCATTATCTTCTGTCTCTTCACTTTCTACTACTAAAAAAAACTGTATTTCTTTCTGCTTCATTTTGCTGCTTTTGCTTAGGAGTTCAACTGCATTTAGTTTGCCATATTTATTACTGCTTGTTGGTAGCCTCGGTAAGTTGATGACATAGTCTACTGAATCGCTGCTATATTTCTGTTGCCTGGTATGGCTGAGAAGGGTAAGCTTCTGTTTCAAATCAGTCTACTGATTCATTTCATTGCTATCTACTGCAATTCATTACTGTTTAACTGCATTTCGTTGCTGCTTAACTGTATTTTTTCATACTGCGAATGCTATTCTTTTGACTATAAGTGATTAATCTTTACTTCATTGTGAGTTTTTTCTTACTGAGTTCTTAACCCTAAAATTGAGTAGCATAGTCTAGATACAAGTCTGTGGCATCCAGAGCTTTAGCTGCATGTTTTTAACCCTTTTTTGAGGTATTCCAGCTACAAGCTTTCCCTTAGTAGCACTTGTGTTATCATCTAGTAGTACTACTCGTAGACCTTCCTCCCTTTACCCTCTTAGCTGTTTCAGTTTCTGACAAATATGGATGGACAATTTCTTACATTTTCTCCTGCCAGTGTGGTCAATGTGGGCATCCTGAGACAGTGTACTACCTCATATACATGGGCAACCCTGTACTACTACCACCTAGGAACACAATTTGTGAGAGATGCAAATACATCAAGCACCTAGTGTCATTGCTCTCTCCCTCACAAACCAGTATATCTGGCACCGAGAAGGTTGGCAACACAAATGAACACCACACCTCAAACACCGCCCACACCTACACAACACACTCTCACACCCTCAACAAAAGCATACCCAAACAAAAGAGACCTCTGAGGCATTAACACACGCAAACTCCACTGCCCACCCCACCACACATAGTCCACACACCTTTGTCTCACAGCCACTGAGGCCTAAACATAAACCTAACATGTTAGTCATGGAGACTCCATTATGAGGCACACCGATGTGCCCCTCACCAGGCTGGATAAGGAGAAAGTCATGGTTAGTTGTTTGTTGGGTGCCAGACTCCACCGTATCACCAATGCACTCAAGTCTGTCAACAGGTACTGTTATGACTCTGTCATAGTCCATGTTGGAATGAATGACTTAAGATGTACCTCCCTGGACTATATGAAGAGAGATATGATCAAGCTCACTGAGCATGTGTCCCAGGCAGGTATGTCCCTAGCCTTAAGCAGCATTCTATCTTCACCCAGAATGATGCCTCAATACAAACAGAAATGATTGACGTTAACAACTGTCTTAGTTTCTGGTGTCATTCAAAGGGGATCCAGTATCTGACAGCCTGGGATGACATGACTGACAAGCTACAATGTTTTGCCAGAGATGGCCTGCATCTGTCTCCCTCTGGGCTTCAGGCTTCTGGCAAAGGCACTTGCTTTCCCACATAGTGCCTTTTTAGATAATGCCGTCAGGTCAAATATACCAACATGAAAATTTCATCAAAACTTAAATTAAAGGTCATGCTGCTAAACGCTAGGAGTCTAAACATGAAACTGCACTCATTGCAAGCATTTTTAACCCTGGAATAGGCTGACATTTGTGCAGTAACAGAAACCTGGTTCAAAGCTGCAGAGAGCACCCTAGCCATACCAGGTTACTCATCCTATCAGTCATTCAGACCCCAAGCCATGGGCAGCAAAACAAAAGGATGTAGAGTTGCAATATATATATAAAAGACATACACACCTCTAGGCTGGTCAAACAGTATGATGCACAGGAAATACTCCAGGTGCAGTTAACAATTGACAAGACCCGTATTAAATCATAGCTAGCTACAGGCCTCTAACTCTGACTGAAGATGCCCACTCCACCTATCTGGACCTCTTTGAATCTATCAAGATTCAACCCTTTACCCTGATCCTGGGTGACTTTAACTATTCAACCATAGATTGGAAGAAATACTCATGCCAAAGCACAAATGCCCAGAGATTTCTTGATTTTGTCAATGCAGATGCCTTGAACCAGTTGGTTGACACCCCTACAAGAGATGAAAATATCTTGGACTTGGTATTAACCAACATGAGTAACCAATGGAGCATCCCTACAGTGTCATCATCCCTGATAAGATCCGACCACAAAGCAGTCACTTTCTAAGTCACCATCCCCCCACCCCCACCCCCAGCTGGGATCAAACAAAAAAAAATCTTCAAAGCTGAAACAGCCCCTCCCCCTCCACAGAAACTGGCACATATGTCCAAACTTACACCAAAGTACTATATGAGCATTTATATAGCTGCATGGAATCAGGAATACCAGACAAGATGAAATCATCCCCCTCAAGGGAGAGTAAACCTGTCTGGTGGGCATCTACATTAAATAAACTCTATAATAAAAGGAAAAAAAATGCTGTCCAGGACCAAGAAGGAACAGGTGTCTAATTGGAACCAATCTCTCCTTAGTCTAAACAAACAAATAAGAGCACTAGTGAAATCCTCCAAAGCAAACTTCAAGTCCAAACTGGCCACATCTACTAAAAACAACCATAAGGCTTTCTTCACATGTGTCCATAATCACAAGGGAAGCACCCAGATCTGCTCAGAACTGGTGGTCAAGAACACTACATACACAAATCCTGTAGATATAGCCAACCTGCTGACAGACAGGTTCAGTGAAAACTTCACTCCTCTGTCCCCCTCCCAACAGGAAAACAGGACATCCCCAATACCTGCCCCCTCCCCTTATCTATAGGGAGCAAGTCATCACTGCCCTCTCAAAGGCAAAGAAATACAGCCTCCATGGTACCCGAACACATCCCAGGCTGCATCCTACATGAACTCAGGCAGGAACTTGCAGCATCATTAGGCACGCTATTCAACCAAAGCCTGAGTATCGTCTTCGTCCCAGCCGAGTGGAGGACAGCTACTGTCATCCCTTTACACAAAGGTGGAGCATCCACTGATCCAGGAAATTATAGACCCATCTGCCTAACTAGCCTGATTTGCAAGGCCATGAAGCAGATTATCATGGACCTCATTAACAAGGACATTGGCAACCTCCAGACACTTGATCCCACACAATTTGGTTTTGTCAGGAGGAGGTCATGTCTGTTAAATTTGATCAACTTCTTTGAGACAGTCACCAAGGCCATAGACAAGGGGAAGATGGTGCACATCACCTACCTTAACCTGGCCAAGGCCTTTGATAATCTTCCCCACTAAGGTGTAATAGATAAACTCTCTCAACTAGGCATCAATCCATATGTTACCAAATGGGTAGCAAACTAGCTTACTGACAGAACCCACCTAGTCAAAATGGGGGAAGCCACTTCAAGTAGTAGACCCATAACAAGCGGTGTACCCCAGGGATAGGTCTTGGGCCCTCTGCTGTTTGGAATATACTTTTCAGAGGTGCAGGCCAAATCTAGTGGGCTATGGCTGACCAAGTTTGCAGATGACTGCAAGCTGGGTGCTGTCATTAATTCCCTTAGTAATGTGGACATCCTCCAAGAGGGTCTCACCCAAACAAATGACTGGTGCCAGAAACATGGCCTCAGACTGAATGCCAAAAATCATCCCTTTTGGGGAGAATGACGTCCCCACAGATTATCAGATTGATAATAAGGCACTAAGCACACAATCAGTCATGAGGGACTTGGGAACCCAGGTTGATAGCAAACTGACATTTGACTACTATATTATTATATTGCCTCCGTTGTACGGAAAGCTTTCTACATGGCCCACCTCATTAGTAAGGATATCTCATCCAGGGACAAGGTGGTAATAATATCCATGTATTCTTCTCTTATAAGACCAATTATTGAATACAATGACCTTTTCAGCATGTACCTCACAAAGCACATGCAGCAGCTGGAGAGACCACAGAGATTCCTCACCCGGAGAATCCAGGGTCCCAAACATCTACCCTACACATATAGGCTAAAAGCCCTGTCCTTCTACTCAGTCTCCTACAGAATCCTCAGAGTTGACCTCTGTCTGGCATACAAAGCAATCACAGACCACACCCTGATGGGACTGTTGCATATCTGCAAGTCAAGCTCCATTCCAGTAACCCACATGCGAGACCTCAACCTGGTCTGTGACATCAATAGGACTTGTTGGCGGGACAGATTTGTGTCCCAGAGACTCCACCTTTTGTGGAATAGACTCCCTCTCCACATAAACCAGAGTACCTCATTAAACCTTTTTAAGCACAACCTGGATAACTGGATGAGGAACAGCAAATAGGCCCCTGAGATTCCACTTATGTCCCTGCTGGATAATGGCGTAGGGTGGTTACTTATTGGAATATAGGCTAAATTCTTGGGTAGGCTTTTAAGGGCCTCAGGGCCAATAGCCTAGTAACGTTCTATGCAGGAAATCTTTTTTTAATGTTTTTTCAGGGGGTCAAGCCCCCCTTCACCCCCACACCCTCTCCTAATTAAATATACCAACTCTGAGATCACACTACAGTGAGGAAAATGGTAAATATACTCTTATGCTTTGTACAGCGATCTCCATTTAAATGGTTTGAACATACGAAATTCGAAGTTTTGAAACTTCGGAATTTAGAAGTACATATATATATATATATATATATATATATATATATGTATGTCTCTTGTTACAGCTGCTAAAAGATGAAGCAACGTACACTGCTATTAACAGATTACAGGTCATAAAAATGGTTTGCAACATTCATACAAAGCTGTCTGAGCTTTTGCGACTAAATAGCATAACAAAGGACCTTTTTGATTTTTTAGTATAGAACATCCCACCATACCAATTATCAGTGGTCTCCCCAAGATACATAAGGATCGTAACAATCCTCCAATGGATCCCATGATATCAGGGAACAGATGGGCAACAGAACCTTGTTGATATATGTTGAATACCAGCTGAAGAAAATTGTTAAACAGACTCCAACCATCATTAAGGACACCGGGCATTTTTTGGATATGCTCTCTGACTTTGTGAATTCAATGGACACTAAAGAAAATCATCTAATGGTCACTTTAGATGTCCACAGTCTTTTCACTGTTATACCAAATGACTATGGTGTCACTTCAATCAAACGTTTTTTTAGAATTTAACAGTGATTTTGATTCTGTCAAAACAGAACTTATATGCATTTTACTATATCTTATTCCACATGATAATGTATTTATTTTTGACAAGGGTATTTACTGGCAGAGATGGGGTATAGCTATGAACGCATCCTGTGCAAATAGCTATGCCAGTCTGGTATTAGCTGATTGGGAGATGTCCATGGTATTGAATGACAACAATCCATTTAGATCAGCTGTTAAGTTGTATAAACATTTTGTGGATGTCATATATTTGATATGCGGAGACATTTCTACTATGCTAAAGGACTTTGTATCATACTTAGAAATGACTACGGACTTTTTAAGGTTTACCATGCATTATTCTGACTTGGACATTATTTTTTATTTATTTTATTTTACATTTGTTGACCGAGCTGGTCCAACTGCTTATATGTCCATTTTCAGCAGAGGCCCGGGGAGAAAAGCTCCAAGTGAAATACATTAAACATTGAGCATTAAGAACATTAATCATTAAAAGCATTAAACATTAAAAAAGTTACAAATATAGTTCAGAGAAAAAAAAATATCATAATAGTATTTTTACAGTGTCTGCATTAAGAAAAATAAGAACATCAAAGGGTAAAATTCAAATTTGAAATTGAATATTAAGTTTTTGAAAAGATTTGTAAGCAAGATACATGAGAGTTCTAGGAGCAGAATGCTAGCTAGTCAGGGTTAGAGCAGGGGCAGAACCAGTGAGTTAGGAGGTGAGTTTTGAAATGGGATTTAAAGCTGGGAAGAGAGGAGATAGCAGTGAGGTTGGAAGGAAGGGAGTTCCAGGCTTTTCCAATTGTGTTAGAGAACAAGGAGTCGCCTGCTAAGTTGTTGGATTTACAAGTAGATATTACAAGTTTGTTAGAAGAACGCAGACTTTTGAGATTACAGTAAGGGCTAATGAGGGTAGTGAGTATAGGGGTGTTGGTAGGTTTGTAGAGGATTTTATGGGCTAAAGAGAGCTGGTGAAATAAGATGAGATTTTGCAGCTCAAGCCATCCCAGTTGTTTTATGTTTAGGCAGTGATGAGTTCTAAAAGTGGAGCCACAGACAAATCTGGCAACACTGTTGTAGGCAACAGTCTGTTTGGAGAGGTTAGTTTTGGACAGATATGTATAGATGGGGGAGGTGCAAAGTAGGGTAGAAATCAAATGGGTATGTGCTATGGAAGTTCTGGCTAGTGGTGTAAGAAATGATTTAATTTTTAACAAGGAGCCAAGTTTTCTGTTGACTAATTTTATTGTGCTGTTAATGTGAGAGTCAAAGCATAGGTTGTTGTCTATCTGTACTCCGAGGAGCCTGGTGGAGGTGTCAGGAGATATGTAGGTGCCATTACTAGAGAAGACAGAGAAGTTGAGTGGAGAGGATTTTCGGGTGGGGGAGAAAAGTAACAGTTTGGTTTTCTTGGAGTTTAAGATTAGGCATCTTTTTAAGAACCATTTTTCAGATTTTGGAAAGTCTGTTGGGTGATAGAGTGCAATTCAGAGGGGGATGAGGCAGAACAAATCAAAGTAGAATCATCAGCATATTGTATACAGGTAGCAGAGGACAAACTGGTATGTAGATCATTGATGAAAATAGAGAACAGAAGGTGGCCAAGTATTGAACCTTGAGGGACTCCAAGGGTAATAGGTAGGAGGTTGGATAAGCTGTTTTCCCAGCGCACTGCCTGTTGTCTGTTATGAAGATATGATTTGAACCAATTTATTGCACCAAAGTCAAGAGCAAAAGTTTTAAGTAAGTTTAACAGTATCTGGTGGTTGACCATATCAAAAGCTTTGGATAGGTCAATAAAGAGAGCAGAGGTTAGTATGTTATTTTTCCGGTTTTTGTTGATGCAGTCAGTAAAGGAAAGGAGGGCTGAGGTGGTGCTGTGGTAAGGCCTGAAGCCATGCTGACAGTCAGCTAGTAGGATGTGATTTAACAGGTGTTTAAGAAGTTGTTTTTGGATGCATTTCTCCATGATTTTAGCTAAGGGGGAGAGTAAGGCTATGGGACGGTAGTTTGAGAGTTCTGTAGAGGTCCCTCCTTTATGCAGGGGAATGATATGTGAAATTTTCCAAAGTGAAGAAATGCAGCCTTCAATAATGGTTCTGTTAATCAGAATGGAAATGGGATAGGCTAATGGATTGGCTGCAGTTTTTAGAAACTGAGCTGGTAGAAGGTCGGCAGAAGGCGAGGAGGTTTTAAGTTTGTGGAGAAGAGAACGGATAAATGAAGTGGGTACAGGTTGCAGCTGAAGGTGGGAATGGAAGTGTTAGAAGAGGGGGACTGAGAGGAGATATTTGGGGCTAGTTGGTTAGCTAGAGACTGGACAGTTTCAGTGAAGGAGGTATTGAAGGCATCAGCAGTTTGTTTTATGTTGTTTTTAGAAGTGCCTAGGAGGCATGGGGTGTCTTTGTGGCCAGGCTTTAGGAGAGAGTTTATGCCTGCCCAGAACATTTGTGGAATTTGTTGGTTAGCTTGTTGTAAATGGCAGTAGTAGTTTCTTTTATCTAGTAGTACAGCTTTTTTAGTGGAGTTTCTTATTTGTCTAAAGTTAGGTTGGTCAGAGGGATCTTTTGTGCTACGAAATTTGGTCCAGAGTTTATTTTTCATGAGAATTTTATGCCTTGTATCTTTTGAGAGCCAAGGGGCAGGTTTTGATTTAATTCTAATAGATCTTAAAGGAGCATGAGAGTCTAAGCTAGAAAGGAACCTGGAGTTGAAGTAAGTTACAGTTTCATCCAGTGGCAGTTGTTTAAGAGGAGACCAGTTGCATGCATTGAGTTCTGTAAGGAAGCTTTCAGGGTTAAAGTTTTTATTTTATCTGACCATTTTATATTTGGTTAGGTTAGGGGAGGTAGTTTTATGTTTGATTAGATAAGTAAGGGTGTGGTCGCTTAAATCATCGGGTAGTGTCCCTACTGTATAAGTTTGGGAGTGACTATTTATTAGAATCCAGTCCAATATGCTTTCTTTGTTGTTAGTTTTGTTAGTTCTGGTTGGGGTTTGAATGGTTTGTGAAAAGCCGTGAAGATTT